>NC_092110.1:42410443-42577943 GCF_045679555.1 Salvelinus alpinus | reverse complement strand
GTATATATAGAGACTAGTACGTGTAACATATACAGTATATATAGAGACTAGTACGTGTAACATATACAGTATATATAGAGACTAGTACGTGTAACATATACAGTATATATAGAGACTAGTACGTGTAACATATACAGTATATATAGAGACTAGTACGTGTAACATATACAGTATATATAGAGACTAGTACGTGTAACATATACAGTATATATAGAGACTAGTACGTGTAACATATACAGTATATATAGAGACTAGTACGTGTAACATATACAGTATATATAGAGACTAGTACGTGTAACATATACAGTATATATAGAGACTAGTACGTGTAACATAAATAATACAGATGAATTAAAGGAGAGAAAAGTGAAGGAGGGTAGAGCTGTAAACAGAACGTGGTTTCTGAGCTCTGGTCAGAGATCCTGACCTCTTCATCGCTCTACCAGTTACTGTGGGACCAGACATCCTGCCAAACTGACCCTCCTTCCCTCTCCTCCTCCCACCCACTCCTAGCCATCACAGAAGAGGTTCTTCCCTACTCCTATCCTACACAGAAGAGGTCCTTCCCTACTCCTATCCTACACAGAAGAGGTTCTTCTCTACTCCTATCCTACACAGAAGAGGTCCTTCCCTAATCCCATCCTACACAGAAGATGTTCTTCCCTACTCCCATCCTACACAGAAGATGTTCTTCCCTACTCCTATCCTACACAGAAGAGATTCTTCTCTACTCCTATCCTACACAGAATAGTTCTTCCCTACTCCTATCCTACACAGAAGAGGTTCTTCCCTACTCCTATCCTACACAGAAGAAGTTCTTCCCTACTCCCATCCTACACAGAATATGTTCTTCCCTACTCCTATCCTACACAGAAGAAGTTCTTCCCTACTCCTATCCTACACAGAAGATGTTCTTCCCTACTCCCATCCTACACAGAAGAGGGCCTCCCCTACTCCCATCCTACACAGAAGATGTTCTTCCCTACTCCCATCCTACACAGAAGAGGTTCTTCCCTACTCCTAGCCTACACAGAAGAAGTTCTTCCCTACTCCTATCCTACACAGAAGATGTTCTTCCCTACTCCTATCCTACACAGAAGATGTTCTTCCCTACTCCTATCCTACACAGAAGAAGTTCTTCCCTACTCCTATCCTACACAGAAGAGGTTCTTCCCTACTCCTATCCTACACAGAAGAGGTCCTTCCCTACTCCTATCCTACACAGAAGAGGTTCTTCCCTACTCCTATCCTACCCAGAAGAGGTTCTTCCCTACTCCTATCCTACACAGAAGAGGTTCTTCCCTACTCCTATCCTACACAGAAGAGTTCTTCCCTACTCCCATCCTACACAGAAGAGGTTCTTCCCTACTCCCATCCTACACAGAAGAGGTTCTTCCCTACTCCTATCCTACACAGAAGAGGTCCTTCCCTACTCCCATCCTACACAGAAGAGATTCTTCCCTACTCCGAGCCATCACAGAAGAGGTTCTTCCCTACTCCTATCCTACACAGAAGAGGTTCTTCCCTACTCCTATCCTACACAGAAGAGGTCCTTCCCTACTCCCATCCTACACAGAAGAGATTCTTCCCTACTCCGAGCCATCACAGAAGAGGTTATTCCCTACTCCTATCCTACACAGAAGAGGTTCTTCCCTACTCCGAGCCATCACAGAAGAGTTCTTCCCTACTCCTATCCTACACAGAAGTTCTTCCCTACTCCCATCCTACACAGAAGAGGTTCTTCCCTACTCCTATCCTACACAGAAGAGGTTCTTCCCTACTCCGAGCCATCACAGAAGAGTTCTTCCCTACTCCCATACTACACAGAAGAAGTTCTTCCCTACTCCCATCCTACACAGAAGAGGTTCTTCCCTACTCCTATCCTACACAGAAGATGTTCTTCCCTACTCCCATCCTACACAGAAGAGGTTCTTCCCTACTCCTATCCTACGCAGAAGAGGTTCTTCCCTACTCCCATCCTACACAGAAGAGGTTCTTCCCTACTCCTATCCTACACAGAAGAGGTCCTTCCCTACTCCTATCCTACACAGAAGGGGTTCTTCCCTACTCCCATCCTACACAGAAGAAGTTCTTCCCTACTCCCATCCTACACAGAAGAGGTCCTTCCCTACTCCTATCCTACACAGAAGAAGTTCTTCCCTACTCCCATCCTACACAGAAGAGGTCCTTCCCTACTCCTATCCTACACAGAAGTGGTTCTTCCCTACTCCTATCCTACACAGAAGATGTTCTTCCCTACTCCTATCCTACACAGAAGCGGTTCTGCCCTACTCCTATCCTACACAGAAGATGTTCTTCCCTACTCCTATCCTACCCAGAAGAGGTTCTTCCCTACTCCTATCCTACACAGAAGAGGTTCTTCCCTACTCCTATCCTACACAGAAGAGATTCTTCCCTACTCATATCCTACACAGAAGAGGTTCTTCCCTACTCCTATCCTACACAGAAGAAGTTCTTCCCTACTCCTATCCTACACAGAAGAAGTTCTTCCCTACTCCTATCCTACACAGAAGAGGTTCTTCCCTACTCCCATCCTACCCAGAAGAGGTTCTTCCCTACTCCTATCCTACACAGAAGAAGTTCTTCCCTACTCCTATCCTACACAGAAGAGGTTCTTCCCTACTCCTATCCTACACAGAAGAGGTTCTTCCCTACTCCGAGCCATCACAGAAGAGTTCTTCCCTACTCCCATACTACACAGAAGAAGTTCTTCCCTACTCCCATCCTACACAGAAGAGGTTCTTCCCTACTCCTATCCTACACAGAAGATGTTCTTCCCTACTCCCATCCTACACAGAAGAGGTTCTTCCCTACTCCTATCCTACGCAGAAGAGGTTCTTCCCTACTCCCATCCTACACAGAAGAGGTTCTTCCCTACTCCTATCCTACACAGAAGAGGTCCTTCCCTACTCCTATCCTACACAGAAGGGGTTCTTCCCTACTCCCATCCTACACAGAATAAGTTCTTCCCTACTCCCATCCTACACAGAAGAGGTCCTTCCCTACTCCTATCCTACACAGAAGAAGTTCTTCCCTACTCCCATCCTACACAGAAGAAGTTCTTCCCTACTCCCATCCTACACAGAAGAGTTCTTCCCTACTCCCATCCTACACAGAAGAAGTTCTTCCCTACTCCCATCCTACACAGAATAAGTTCTTCCCTACTCCCATCCTACACAGAAGAGGTCCTTCCCTACTCCTATCCTACACAGAAGTGGTTCTTCCCTACTCCTATCCTACACAGAAGATGTTCTTCCCTACTCCTATCCTACACAGAAGCGGTTCTGCCCTACTCCTATCCTACACAGAAGATGTTCTTCCCTACTCCTATCCTACCCAGAAGTGGTTATTCCCTACTCCTATCCTACACAGAAGAGGTTCTTCCCTACTCCTATCCTACACAGAAGAGATTCTTCCCTACTCATATCCTACACAGAAGAGGTTCTTCCCTACTCCTATCCTACACAGAAGAAGTTCTTCCCTACTCCTATCCTACACAGGAGAAGTTCTTCCCTACTCCTATCCTACACAGAAGAGGTTCTTCCCTACTCCCATCCTACCCAGAAGAGGTTCTTCCCTACTCCTATCCTACACAGAAGAAGTTCTTCCCTACTCCTATCCTACACAGAAGAGTTTCTTCCCTACTCCTATCCTACACAGAAGAGGTTCTTCCCTACTCCCATCCTACACAGAAGATGTTCTTCCCTACTCCTATCCTACACAGAAGAGGTTCTTCCCTACTCCCATCCTACACAGAAGATGTTCTTCCCTACTCCCATCCTACACAGAAGCGGTTCTTCCCTACTCCTATCCTACACAGAAGAGGTTCTTCCCTACTCCCATCCTACACAGAAGAGGTTCTTCCCTACTCCTATCCTACACAGAAGAGGTTCTTCCCTACTCCCATCCTACACAGAAGAGGTTCTTCCCTACTCCCATCCTACACAGAAGATGTTCTTCCCTACTCCTATCCTACACAGAAGAGATTCTTCTCTACTCCTATCCTACACAGAATAGTTCTTCCCTACTCCTATCCTACACAGAAGAGGTTCTTCCCTACTCCTATCCTACACAGAAGAAGTTCTTCCCTACTCCCATCCTACACAGAATATGTTCTTCCCTACTCCTATCCTACACAGAAGAAGTTCTTCCCTACTCCTATCCTACACAGAAGATGTTCTTCCCTACTCCTATCCTACACAGAAGAGGTGCTTCCCTACTCCTATCCTACCCAGAAGAGGTTCTTCCCTACTCCTATCCTACACAGAAGAGGTTCTTCCCTACTCCTATCCTACACAGAAGAGTTCTTCCCTACTCCCATCCTACACAGAAGAGGTTCTTCCCTACTCCCATCCTACACAGAAGAGGTTCTTCCCTACTCCTATCCTACACAGAAGAGGTCCTTCCCTACTCCCATCCTACACAGAAGAGATTCTTCCCTACTCCGAGCCATCACAGAAGAGGTTCTTCCCTACTCCTATCCTACACAGAAGAGGTTCTTCCCTACTCCTATCCTACACAGAAGAGGTCCTTCCCTACTCCCATCCTACACAGAAGAGATTCTTCCCTACTCCGAGCCATCACAGAAGAGGTTATTCCCTACTCCTATCCTACACAGAAGAGGTTCTTCCCTACTCCGAGCCATCACAGAAGAGTTCTTCCCTACTCCTATCCTACACAGAAGTTCTTCCCTACTCCCATCCTACACAGAAGAGGTTCTTCCCTACTCCTATCCTACACAGAAGAGGTTCTTCCCTACTCCGAGCCATCACAGAAGAGTTCTTCCCTACTCCCATACTACACAGAAGAAGTTCTTCCCTACTCCCATCCTACACAGAAGAGGTTCTTCCCTACTCCTATCCTACACAGAAGATGTTCTTCCCTACTCCCATCCTACACAGAAGAGGTTCTTCCCTACTCCTATCCTACGCAGAAGAGGTTCTTCCCTACTCCCATCCTACACAGAAGAGGTTCTTCCCTACTCCTATCCTACACAGAAGAGGTCCTTCCCTACTCCTATCCTACACAGAAGGGGTTCTTCCCTACTCCCATCCTACACAGAAGAAGTTCTTCCCTACTCCCATCCTACACAGAAGAGGTCCTTCCCTACTCCTATCCTACACAGAAGAAGTTCTTCCCTACTCCCATCCTACACAGAAGAGGTCCTTCCCTACTCCTATCCTACACAGAAGTGGTTCTTCCCTACTCCTATCCTACACAGAAGATGTTCTTCCCTACTCCTATCCTACACAGAAGCGGTTCTGCCCTACTCCTATCCTACACAGAAGATGTTCTTCCCTACTCCTATCCTACCCAGAAGAGGTTCTTCCCTACTCCTATCCTACACAGAAGAGGTTCTTCCCTACTCCTATCCTACACAGAAGAGATTCTTCCCTACTCATATCCTACACAGAAGAGGTTCTTCCCTACTCCTATCCTACACAGAAGAAGTTCTTCCCTACTCCTATCCTACACAGAAGAAGTTCTTCCCTACTCCTATCCTACACAGAAGAGGTTCTTCCCTACTCCCATCCTACCCAGAAGAGGTTCTTCCCTACTCCTATCCTACACAGAAGAAGTTCTTCCCTACTCCTATCCTACACAGAAGAGGTTCTTCCCTACTCCTATCCTACACAGAAGAGGTTCTTCCCTACTCCGAGCCATCACAGAAGAGTTCTTCCCTACTCCCATACTACACAGAAGAAGTTCTTCCCTACTCCCATCCTACACAGAAGAGGTTCTTCCCTACTCCTATCCTACACAGAAGATGTTCTTCCCTACTCCCATCCTACACAGAAGAGGTTCTTCCCTACTCCTATCCTACGCAGAAGAGGTTCTTCCCTACTCCCATCCTACACAGAAGAGGTTCTTCCCTACTCCTATCCTACACAGAAGAGGTCCTTCCCTACTCCTATCCTACACAGAAGGGGTTCTTCCCTACTCCCATCCTACACAGAAGAGGTTCTTCCCTACTCCTATCCTACACAGAAGAGGTTCTTCCCTACTCCGAGCCATCACAGAAGAGTTCTTCCCTACTCCCATACTACACAGAAGAAGTTCTTCCCTACTCCCATCCTACACAGAAGAGGTTCTTCCCTACTCCTATCCTACACAGAAGATGTTCTTCCCTACTCCCATCCTACACAGAAGAGGTTCTTCCCTACTCCTATCCTACGCAGAAGAGGTTCTTCCCTACTCCCATCCTACACAGAAGAGGTTCTTCCCTACTCCTATCCTACACAGAAGAGGTCCTTCCCTACTCCTATCCTACACAGAAGGGGTTCTTCCCTACTCCCATCCTACACAGAAGAAGTTCTTCCCTACTCCCATCCTACACAGAAGAGGTCCTTCCCTACTCCTATCCTACACAGAAGAAGTTCTTCCCTACTCCCATCCTACACAGAAGAGGTCCTTCCCTACTCCTATCCTACACAGAAGTGGTTCTTCCCTACTCCTATCCTACACAGAAGATGTTCTTCCCTACTCCTATCCTACACAGAAGCGGTTCTGCCCTACTCCTATCCTACACAGAAGATGTTCTTCCCTACTCCTATCCTACCCAGAAGAGGTTCTTCCCTACTCCTATCCTACACAGAAGAGGTTCTTCCCTACTCCTATCCTACACAGAAGAGATTCTTCCCTACTCATATCCTACACAGAAGAGGTTCTTCCCTACTCCTATCCTACACAGAAGAATTTCTTCCCTACTCCTATCCTACACAGAAGAAGTTCTTCCCTACTCCTATCCTACACAGAAGAGGTTCTTCCCTACTCCCATCCTACCCAGAAGAGGTTCTTCCCTACTCCTATCCTACACAGAAGAAGTTCTTCCCTACTCCTATCCTACACAGAAGAGGTTCTTCCCTACTCCTATCCTACACAGAAGAGGTTCTTCCCTACTCCGAGCCATCACAGAAGAGTTCTTCCCTACTCCCATACTACACAGAAGAAGTTCTTCCCTACTCCCATCCTACACAGAAGAGGTTCTTCCCTACTCCTATCCTACACAGAAGATGTTCTTCCCTACTCCCATCCTACACAGAAGAGGTTCTTCCCTACTCCTATCCTACACAGAAGAGGTTCTTCCCTACTCCCATCCTACACAGAAGAGGTTCTTCCCTACTCCTATCCTACACAGAAGAGGTCCTTCCCTACTCCTATCCTACACAGAAGGGGTTCTTCCCTACTCCCATCCTACACAGAATAAGTTCTTCCCTACTCCCATCCTACACAGAAGAGGTCCTTCCCTACTCCTATCCTACACAGAAGAAGTTCTTCCCTACTCCCATCCTACACAGAAGAAGTTCTTCCCTACTCCCATCCTACACAGAAGAGTTCTTCCCTACTCCCATCCTACACAGAAGAAGTTCTTCCCTACTCCCATCCTACACAGAATAAGTTCTTCCCTACTCCCATCCTACACAGAAGAGGTCCTTCCCTACTCCTATCCTACACAGAAGTGGTTCTTCCCTACTCCTATCCTACACAGAAGATGTTCTTCCCTACTCCTATCCTACACAGAAGCGGTTCTGCCCTACTCCTATCCTACACAGAAGATGTTCTTCCCTACTCCTATCCTACCCAGAAGTGGTTCTTCCCTACTCCTATCCTACACAGAAGAGGTTCTTCCCTACTCCTATCCTACACAGAAGAGATTCTTCCCTACTCATATCCTACACAGAAGAGGTTCTTCCCTACTCCTATCCTACACAGAAGAAGTTCTTCCCTACTCCTATCCTACACAGGAGAAGTTCTTCCCTACTCCTATCCTACACAGAAGAGGTTCTTCCCTACTCCCATCCTACCCAGAAGAGGTTCTTCCCTACTCCTATCCTACACAGAAGAAGTTCTTCCCTACTCCTATCCTACACAGAAGAGTTTCTTCCCTACTCTTATCCTACACAGAAGAGGTTCTTCCCTACTCCCATCCTACACAGAAGATGTTCTTCCCTACTCCTATCCTACACAGAAGAGGTTCTTCCCTACTCCCATCCTACACAGAAGATGTTCTTCCCTACTCCCATCCTACACAGAAGCGGTTCTTCCCTACTCCTATCCTACACAGAAGAGGTTCTTCCCTACTCCCATCCTACACAGAAGAGGTTCTTCCCTACTCCTATCCTACACAGAAGAGGTTCTTCCCTACTCCCATCCTACACAGAAGAGGTTCTTCCCTACTCCCATCCTACACAGAAGAGTTCTTCCCTACTCCCATCCTACACAGAAGAGGTCCTTCCCTACTCCTATCCTACACAGAAGAGGTTCTTCCCTACTCCCATCCTACACAGAAGAGGTTCTTCCCTACTCCCATCCTACACAGAAGAGGTTCTTCCCTACTCCCATCCTACACAGAAGCGGTTCTTCCCTACTCCTATCCTACACAGAAGAGGTTCTTCCCTACTCCCATCCTACACAGAAGATGTTCTTCCCTACTCCTATCCTACACAGAAGAGTTCTTCCCTACTCCCATCCTACACAGAAGAGGTCCTTCCCTACTCCTATCCTACACAGAATAGGTTCTTCCCTACTCCCATCCTACACAGAAGAGGTTCTTCCCTACTCCCATCCTACACAGAAGAGTTCTTCCCTACTCCCATCCTACACAGAAGAGGTCCTTCCCTACTCCTATCCTACACAGAAGAGGTTCTTCCCTACTCCCATCCTACACAGAAGAGGTTCTTCCCTACTCCTATCCTACACAGAAGGGGTTCTTCCCTACTCCCATCCTACACAGAAAAGTTCTTCCCTACTCCTATCCTACACAGAAGAGGTTCTTCCCTACTCCCATCCTACACAGACGAGGTTCTTCCCTACTCCCATCCTACACAGAAGAGTTCTTCCCTACTCCTATCCTACACAGAAGAGGTTCTTCCCTACTCCCATCCTACACAGAAGAGGTTCTTCCCTACTCCTATCCTATACAGAAGAGGTTCTTCCCCACTCCTATCCTACACAGAAGAGGTTCTTCCCTACTCCTATCCTACACAGAAGAGGTTCTTCCCTACTCCCATCCTACACAGAAGAGGTTCTTCCTTACTCCTATCCTATACAGAAGCGGTTCTTCCCTACTCCTATCCTACACAAAAAAGGTTCTTCCCTACTCCTATCCTACACATATCTGCATCCTAAAGGAACACCACGGGCCCACTGTCTTAGCAGGCCCTCCAGCCTCTCTGTCCTGTCTATAACTTCCTGTCATGTTGTCATGGCACGGACATCCTCCTCCGTTGTTCTAGGTGGATCTCTGCCGTACTCCTTCAGGCTAGAAGTTATCACAGAACACACAGCCTGAACACAGAACACTGAAAGTGTATTTTGCTACCTTAGTAACACTGTATGGAGTGGTATTTTGCTACCTTAGTAACACTGTATGGAGTGGTATTTTGCTACCTTAGTAACACTGTATGGAGTGGTATTTTGCTACCTTAGTAACACTGTATGGAGTGGTATTTTGCTACCTTAGTAACACTGTATGGAGTGGTATTTTGCTACCTTAGTAACACTGTATGGAGTGGTATTTTGCTACCTTAGTAACACTGTATGGAGTGGTATTTTGCTACCTTAGTAACACTGTCTGGAGTGGTATTTTGCTACCTTAGTAACACTGTATGGAGTGGTATTTTGCTACCTTAGTAACACTGTCTGGAGTGGTATTTTGCTACCTTAGTAACACTGTATGGAGTGGTATTTTGCTACCTTAGTAACACTGTATGGAGTGGTATTTTGCTACCTTAGTAACACTGTATGGAGTGGTATTTTGCTACCTTAGTAACACTGTATGGAGTGGTATTTTGCTACCTTAGTAACACTGTATGGAGTGGTATTTTGCTACCTTAGTAACACTGTATGGAGTGGGAGAGAGTGTTGCTGTCTGGAATAGAACTCAGATTCAACTCCTTTATCTGACACTTAGCATACACTTCTATCTAGCGTGAGTTATTTACAGCAAGGTGAGTACGTTACAGTACAGTCAGTTAGTTACAGTACAGTCAGTTAGTTACAGTACAGTCAGTCAGTTACAGTACAGTCAGTCAGTTAGTTACAGTACAGGTAGTTAGTTACAGTACAGTTAGTTACAGTACAGTACAGTTAGTTACAGCACAGTCAGTTATTTAGTTATGGTACAGTGAGTTATTTACAGCAAGGTGAGTACGTTACAGTACAGTCAGTTAGTTACAGTACAGTTAGTTAGTTACAGTACAGTCAGTCAGTTAGTTACAGTACAGGTAGTTAGTTACAGTACAGTTAGTTACAGTACAGTACAGTTAGTTACAGCACAGTCAGTTATTTAGTTATGGTACAGTGAGTTATTTACAGCAAGGTGAGTACGTTACAGTACAGTACAGTACAGTTAGTTACAGCACAGTCAGTTATTTAGTTATGGTACAGTGAGTTATTTACAGCAAGGTGAGTACGTTACAGTACAGTCAGTTAGTTACAGTACAGTTAGTTACAGTACAGTACAGTTAGTTACAGCACAGTCAGTTATTTAGTTATGGTACAGTGAGTTATTTACAGCAAGGTGAGTACGTTACAGTACAGTACAGTCAGTTAGTTACAGTACAGTTAGTTACAGTACAGTACAGTTAGTTACAGCACAGTCAGTTATTTAGTTATGGTACAGTGAGTTATTTACAGCAAGGTGAGTACGTTACAGTACAGTACAGTCAGTTAGTTACAGTACAGTTAGTTACAGTACAGTACAGTTAGTTACAGCACAGTCAGTTATTTAGTTATGGTACAGTGAGTTATTTACAGCAAGGTGAGTACGTTACAGTACAGTACAGTCAGTTAGTTACAGTACAGTTAGTTACAGTACAGTACAGTTAGTTACAGCACAGTCAGTTATTTAGTTATGGTACAGTGAGTTATTTACAGCAAGGTGAGTACGTTACAGTACAGTACAGTCAGTTAGTTACAGTACAGTTAGTTACAGCACAGTCAGTTATTTAGTTATGGTACAGTGAGTTATTTACAGTGAGTAAGTTGCAGTCAGTTAGTTACAGTGCAGTCAGTTAGTTACAGTACAGTTAGTTAGTTACAGTACAGGTAGTCAGTTAGTTACAGTACAGGTAGTTAGTTACAGTACAGTACAGTCAGTTAGTGGTAATACAGTGTTAATACTGTGGTAATACTGTGTTATTTCAGTGTTAATATGTGTTAGTGTTAAAATGTTAATACAGTGTTAATATGTGTTACAGTGTTAATAAAGTGTTACAGTGTTAATAGGTGTTACAGTGTTAATAAAGTGTTACAGTGTTAATATGTGTTACAGTGTTAATACAGTGTTACAGTGTTAATAGGTGTTACAGTGTTAATAAAGTGTTACAGTGTTAATATGTGTTACAGTGTTAATACAGTGTTACAGTGTTAATAGGTGTTACAGTGTTAATAGGTGTTACAGTGTTAATACAGTGTTAATAGGTGTTACAGTGTTAATACAGTGTTAATAGGTGTTACAGTGTTAATAGGTGTTACAGTGTTAATACAGTGTTACAGTGTTAATAGGTGTTACAGTGTTACTGTATTAATACAGTGTTAATAGGTGTTACAGTGTTACTGTATTAATACAGTGTTAATAGGTGTTACAGTGTTAATACAGTGTTAATAGGTTTTACAGTGTTACTGTATTAATACAGTCTTAATAGGTGTTACAGTGTTAATAGGTGTTACAGTGTTAATACAGTGTTACAGTGTTAATAGGTGTTACAGTGTTACTGTATTAATACAGTGTTAATAGGCATTACTGTATTAATACAGTGTTAATAGGTGTTACAGTGTTACTGTATTAATACAGTGTTAATAGGCGTTACAGTGTTACTGTATTAATACAGTGTTAATAGGTGTTACAGTGTTACTGTATTAATACAGTGTTAAAAGGTGTTACAGTGTTACTGTATTATTACAGTGTTACAGTGTTACTTTATTATAACAGTGTTACAGTGTTACTGTATTAATACAGTGTTACAGTGTTAATAGGTGTTACAGTGTTACAGTGTTACTGGATGAATACAGTGTTAATAGGTGGTACAGTGTTACTGTATTAATACAGAGTTACAGTGTTAATAGGTGTTACAGTGTTACAGTGTTACTGGATGAATACAGTGTTAATAGGTGGTACAGTGTTACAGTGTTACTGTATTAATACAGTGTAAAATGTGTTACAGTGTTACAGTGTTACTGTATTAATACAGTGTTAAAATGTGTTACAGTGTTACTGTATTAATACAGAGTTACAGTGTTACTGTATTAATACAGTGTTAATAGGTGTTACAGTGTTACTGTATTAATACAGAGTTACAGTGTTACTGTATTAATACAGTGTTAATAGGCGTTACAGTGTTACTGTATTAATACAGTGTTAATAGGCGTTACAGTGTTACTGTATTAATACAGTGTTAATAGGCGTTACAGTGTTACTGTATTAATACAGTGTTAATAGGTGTTACAGTGTTACTGTATTAATACAGTGTTAATAGGTGTTACAGTGTTACTGTATTAATACAGTGTTAATAGGCGTTACAGTGTTACTGTATTAATACAGTGTTAATAGGTGTTACAGTGTTACTGTATTAATACAGTGTTAAAAGGTGTTACAGTGTTACTGTATTATTACAGTGTTACAGTGTTACTTTATTATAACAGTGTTACAGTGTTACTGTATTAATACAGTGTTACAGTGTTAATAGGTGTTACAGTGTTACAGTGTTACTGGATGAATACAGTGTTAATAGGTGGTACAGTGTTACTGTATTAATACAGAGTTACAGTGTTAATAGGTGTTACAGTGTTACAGTGTTACTGGATGAATACAGTGTTAATAGGTGGTACAGTGTTACAGTGTTACAGTGTTAATACAGTGTTAAAATATGTTACAGTGTTACAGTGTTACTGTATTAATACAGTGTTAAAATGTGTTACAGTGTTACAGTGTTATTGTATTAATACAGTGTTAAAATGTGTTACAGTGTTACTGTATTAATACAGAGTTACAGTGTTACTGTATTAATACAGTGTTAATAGGTGTTACAGTGTTACTGTATTAATACAGAGTTACAGTGTTACTGTATTAATACAGTGTTAATAGGTGTTACAGTGTAACTGTATTAATACAGTGTTACAGTGTTACTGTATTAATACAGTGTTAATAGGTGTTACAGTGTTACTGTATTAATACAGTGTTAATAGGTGTTACAGTGTTACTGTATTAATACAGTGTTAATAGGCGTTACAGTGTTACTGTATTAATACAGTGTTAATAGGTGTTACAGTGTTACTGTATTAATACAGTGTTAAAAGGTGTTACAGTGTTACTGTATTATTACAGTGTTACAGTGTTACTTTATTATAACAGTGTTACAGTGTTACTGTATTAATACAGTGTTACAGTGTTAATAGGTGTTACAGTGTTACAGTGTTACTGGATGAATACAGTGTTAATAGGTGGTACAGTGTTACTGTATTAATACAGAGTTACAGTGTTAATAGGTGTTACAGTGTTACAGTGTTACTGGATGAATACAGTGTTAATAGGTGGTACAGTGTTACAGTGTTACAGTGTTAATACAGTGTTAAAATATGTTACAGTGTTACAGTGTTACTGTATTAATACAGTGTTAAAATGTGTTACAGTGTTACAGTGTTATTGTATTAATACAGTGTTAAAATGTGTTACAGTGTTACTGTATTAATACAGAGTTACAGTGTTACTGTATTAATACAGTGTTAATAGGTGTTACAGTGTTACTGTATTAATACAGAGTTACAGTGTTACTGTATTAATACAGTGTTAATAGGTGTTACAGTGTAACTGTATTAATACAGTGTTACAGTGTTACTGTATTAATACAGTGTTAATAGGTGTTACAGTGTTACTGTATTAATACAGTGTTAATAGGTGTTACAGTGTTATTGTATTAATACAGTGTTAATAGGTGTTACAGTGTTAATACAGTGTTAATAGGTTTTACAGTGTTACTGTATTAATACAGTCTTAATAGGTGTTACAGTGTTAATAGGTGTTACAGTGTTAATACAGTGTCACAGTGTTAATAGGTGTTACAGTGTTACTGTATTAATACAGTGTTAATAGGCATTACTGTATTAATACAGTGTTAATAGGTGTTACAGTGTTACTGTATTAATACAGTGTTAATAGGCGTTACAGTGTTACTGTATTAATACAGTGTTAATAGGTGTTACAGTGTTACTGTATTAATACAGTGTTAAAAGGTGTTACAGTGTTACTGTATTATTACAGTGTTACAGTGTTACTTTATTATAACAGTGTTACAGTGTTACTGTATTAATACAGTGTTACAGTGTTAATAGGTGTTACAGTGTTACAGTGTTACTGGATGAATACAGTGTTAATAGGTGGTACAGTGTTACTGTATTAATACAGAGTTACAGTGTTAATAGGTGTTACAGTGTTACAGTGTTACTGGATGAATACAGTGTTAATAGGTGGTACAGTGTTACAGTGTTACTGTATTAATACAGTGTTAAAATGTGTTACAGTGTTACAGTGTTACTGTATTAATACAGTGTTAAAATGTGTTACAGTGTTACTGTATTAATACAGAGTTACAGTGTTACTGTATTAATACAGTGTTAATAGGTGTTACAGTGTTACTGTATTAATACAGAGTTACAGTGTTACTGTATTAATACAGTGTTAATAGGCGTTACAGTGTTACTGTATTAATACAGTGTTAATAGGCGTTACAGTGTTACTGTATTAATACAGTGTTAATAGGCGTTACAGTGTTACTGTATTAATACAGTGTTAATAGGTGTTACAGTGTTACTGTATTAATACAGTGTTAATAGGTGTTACAGTGTTACTGTATTAATACAGTGTTAATAGGCGTTACAGTGTTACTGTATTAATACAGTGTTAATAGGTGTTACAGTGTTACTGTATTAATACAGTGTTAAAAGGTGTTACAGTGTTACTGTATTATTACAGTGTTACAGTGTTACTTTATTATAACAGTGTTACAGTGTTACTGTATTAATACAGTGTTACAGTGTTAATAGGTGTTACAGTGTTACAGTGTTACTGGATGAATACAGTGTTAATAGGTGGTACAGTGTTACTGTATTAATACAGAGTTACAGTGTTAATAGGTGTTACAGTGTTACAGTGTTACTGGATGAATACAGTGTTAATAGGTGGTGCAGTGTTACAGTGTTACAGTGTTAATACAGTGTTAAAATATGTTACAGTGTTACAGTGTTACTGTATTAATACAGTGTTAAAATGTGTTACAGTGTTACAGTGTTATTGTATTAATACAGTGTTAAAATGTGTTACAGTGTTACTGTATTAATACAGAGTTACAGTGTTACTGTATTAATACAGTGTTAATAGGTGTTACAGTGTTACTGTATTAATACAGAGTTACAGTGTTACTGTATTAATACAGTGTTAATAGGTGTTACAGTGTAACTGTATTAATACAGTGTTACAGTGTTACTGTATTAATACAGTGTTAATAGGTGTTACAGTGTTACTGTATTAATACAGTGTTAATAGGTGTTACAGTGTTACTGTATTAATACAGTGTTAATAGGCGTTACAGTGTTACTGTATTAATACAGTGTTAATAGGTGTTACAGTGTTACTGTATTAATACAGTGTTAAAAGGTGTTACAGTGTTACTGTATTATTACAGTGTTACAGTGTTACTTTATTATAACAGTGTTACAGTGTTACTGTATTAATACAGTGTTACAGTGTTAATAGGTGTTACAGTGTTACAGTGTTACTGGATGAATACAGTGTTAATAGGTGGTACAGTGTTACTGTATTAATACAGAGTTACAGTGTTAATAGGTGTTACAGTGTTACAGTGTTACTGGATGAATACAGTGTTAATAGGTGGTACAGTGTTACAGTGTTACAGTGTTAATACAGTGTTAAAATATGTTACAGTGTTACAGTGTTACTGTATTAATACAGTGTTAAAATGTGTTACAGTGTTACAGTGTTATTGTATTAATACAGTGTTAAAATGTGTTACAGTGTTACTGTATTAATACAGAGTTACAGTGTTACTGTATTAATACAGTGTTAATAGGTGTTACAGTGTTACTGTATTAATACAGAGTTACAGTGTTACTGTATTAATACAGTGTTAATAGGTGTTACAGTGTAACTGTATTAATACAGTGTTACAGTGTTACTGTATTAATACAGTGTTAATAGGTGTTACAGTGTTACTGTATTAATACAGTGTTAATAGGTGTTACAGTGTTATTGTATTAATACAGTGTTAATAGGTGTTACAGTGTTACTGCATTAATACAGAGTTACAGTGTTACTGTATTAATACAGTGTTAATAGGTGTTACAGTGTTACTGTATTAATACAATGTTAATATGTGTTACAGTGTTAATAGGTGTTACAGTATTAATAGGTGTTACAGTGTTAATAGGTGTTAGTATGTGTTACAGTGTTAATAGGTGTTACAGTATTAATAGGTGTTACAGTGTTAATAGGTGTTAATAGGTGTTACAGTGTTACTGTATTAACACAGTGTTAATAGGTGTTAATATGTGTTACAGTGTTAATAGGTGTTACAGTGTTAATAGGTGTTACAGTGTTACAGTGTTAATAGGTGTTACAGTGTTAATACAGTGTTAATAGGTGTTACAGTGTTAATACAGTGTTAATAGGTGATACAGTATTAATACAGTGTTAATAGGTGTTACAGTATTAATACAGTGTTAATATGTGTTACAGTGTTAATAGGTGTTACAGTATTAATAAAGTGTTAATAGGTGTTACAGTATTAATACAGTGTTAATAGGTGTTACAGTGTTAATACAGTGTTAATACAGTGTTAATACAGTGTTAATACAGTGTTACAGTGTTAATAGGTGTTACAGTGTTAATACAGTGTTAATAGGTGTTACAGTGTAACAGTGTTAATAGGGGTATCAGTGTTACAGTGTTACAGTGGTACAGTGTTACAGTGTTAATAGGGGTATCAGTGTTACAGTGTTAATAGGGGTATCAGTGTTACAGTGTTCATAGGGGTATCAGTGTTAATACAGTGTTAATAGGGGTATCAGTGTTACAGTGTTAATAGGGGTATCAGTGTTACAGTGTTCATAGGGGTATCAGTGTTAATACAGTGTTAATAGGGGTATCAGTGTTACAGTGTTAATAGGGGTATCAGTGTTACAGTGTTCATAGGGGTATCAGTGTTAATAGGTGTTACTGTATTAATAAGTGTATCGCCGTTCAACCATCAAGTCATAGAGGAGCAGCAGCCTGGGAAAACACACACACCACACACACACACCACACACACACACACACACACACACACACACACACACACACACACACACACACACACACACACCCCCCCCCCCCCCCCCCCTCCAGGGCTGTGGAATCAGCCTCTCCTCAGGGATACTCTCCCTCGCTCTGCGGGAGCAGAGGAAGAGAGATAGAGGGGACGAGGGGGGCAGAGAGAGAGAGATAGAGAGGGAGAGGGGGACAGAGAGAGAGATAGAGGGGGGTATAGAGAGAGAGATAGAGGGGGAGAGGGGGGCAGAGAGAGAGAGATAGAGGGGGAGAGGGTGCAGAGAGAGATAGAGGGGTAGAGGGGGGCAGAGTGAGATAGAGGGGGAGAGGGCGGCAGAGAGATAGAGGGGGAGAGGGTGCACAGAGATAGATGGAGAGGGGCAGAGAGAGAAAGTGAGATAGAGGCCGTGAGCGTGCAAACAGGCCCAACCCCCACTCTTACACTAGCCCAAGCCAATGGAATGTCCCAGATGCTCAGCAGGCTCTGCTCACACTTACTGGCCTGAGGCCAAACCTCACGACCAACAACATTGGACGCTTTATGGAACACAAAGCCTTCATTATCTCATCCTGGAAGATCCAAGGCCTGAGGTCATCTGCCTTTGGCCCAGAGAGCAGGAACATGGACTTCATTAAAGAAATAAGAAATGCAGACATTGCCATCCTACAAGAAACTGGTTGTCCTCTAGGTTACAGAGAGCTGGTAGTCCCATCCACCACACTACCAGGTGGGTGGTATAGAGGAGACAGACCCACTGGTTGCCCTCTAGGTTACAGAGCGCTGGTAGTCCCATCCACCACACTACCAGGTGGGTGGTAGAGAGGAGACGGACCCACTGGTTTCCCTCTAGGTTACAGAGAGCTGGTAGTCCCATCCACCACACTACCAGGTGTGAAACAGGGAAGGGACTCAGGGGGTATGCTAATTTGGTATAGAGCAGACCTAACTCACTACATTAAATTAATCAAAACAAGAACATTTTACATTTGGCTAGAAATTCAAAAGGAAATGACCTCAACACAGAAAAATGTCCTCCTGTGTGCTACCTATATCCCCCCACTAGAATCCCCAGAAATCGTGGCTGTGCCATTTTTTCACCGCAGAGATAGCTTTCACAAAACCCACAAATAGAGATAAAATTAATCACTAACCTTTGAACAACTTCATCAGATGACAGTCTTATGACATCATGTTATACAATACATTTATGTTTTGTTCAAAAATGTGCATATTTATAGCCAGAAATCGTGGTTTTATATAGTCAGAAATCGTGGCTAGGTGATGTTAGCTAGTCTAGGGGTTAGGGTTCTCCATCCTGGAGGGGGAAATCAACCATTTCCAGGCCCAAGGACATGTACAGATCTGTGGCGACCTAAATGCCAGAACTGGACAAGAACATGACACCCTCAGCACACAGGGGGACAAACACCCACCTGGAGGTGACAGTATTCCCTCCCCCATATTCCCCCCTAGACACAACTATGACAAAACAACCAACAACAACGGGTCACAACTCCGGCACCTCTGTTGCACGCTGGGTATGTACACAGTCAATGGTAGGCTTTGAGGGGACTCCTATGGTAGGTACACCTATAGCTCATCTCTTGGCAGTAGTACTGGAGACTACTTTATCACTGACCTCAACCCAGAGTCTCTCAGAGCATTCACAGTCAGTTCACTGACTTCCCTATCAGATCACAGCAAAATCACAGTCTACTTGAACAGAGCAATACTCAATCATGAGGCATCAAAGCCAAAGGAACTGAATAATATTAAGAAATGCTATAGATGGAAGGAAAGTAGTGTGGAAATCTACCAAAAAACAAATAGGCAACAAATTCAATCCCTTTTAGACAACTTCCTGGACAAAACGTTCCACTGTAATTGTGAAGGTGTAAACTTGGCAGTAGAAAATCTTAAAAGTATATTTGACCTCTCAGCTTCCCTATCAAATCCGAAAATGTCAAATAGAAAACCAAAGAAAATGAACAACAATGACAAATGGTTTGATGAGGAATGCAAAGGTAGCCTAGTGGTTAGAGCATTGGGCCAGTAACTGAAAGGTTAGATCGAACCCCCTAACTGACAAGGAATAACTCTGTAGTTCTGCCCTCAACAAGGCAGTTAACCCACTAGGCTGTCATTGAAAATAAGAATTTGTTCTTAACTGACTTGCCTAGTTAAATAAAGGTTAATTCTTTTTTTTTAAATAACCTAAGAAAGAAATTGAGAAACCTGTCCAACCAAAAACATAGAGACCCAGATAACCTGAGCCTACTCCTTCACTATGGTGAATCACTAAAACAATACAGAAATACACTACGGAAAAAGAAGGAACAGCACGTCAGAAATCAGCTCAATGTAATTGAAGAATCCATAGAATCTAACCACTTCGGGGGAAATTGGAAAACACTAAACTAACAACAACACAAAGAGTTATCTATCCAAAATGGAGATGTATGGGTAAACCACTTCTCCAATCTTTTTGGCTCTATAACAAAGAACAAACAGCAAAAACATATTCATGATCAATTACAAATCTTAGAATCAACTATTAAAGACTACCAGAACCCACTGGATTCTCCAATTACCTTGAATGAGCTACAGGACAAAATAAAAACCCTCCAACCCAAAAGGCTTGTGGTGTTGATGGTATCCTAAATGAAATGATCAAATATACAGACAACATATTCCAACTGGCTATACTAAAACTCTTTAACATCATCCTCAGCTCTGGCATCTTCCCCAGTATTTGGAACCAAGGACTGATCACCCAAATCCACAAAAGTGGAGACAAATTTGACCCCAATAACTACTGTGGGATATGCATCAACAGCAACCTTGGGAAAATCCTCTGCATTATCATTAACAGCAGACTCGTACATTTCCTCAGTGAAAACAATGAACTGAGCAAATGTCAAATTGGCTTTTTACCAAATTACCATATGACAGACCACATATTCACCCTGCACACCCTAATTGACAAACAAACAAAACAAAACAAAGGAAAAGTCTTCTCATGCTTTGTTGATTTCAAAAAAGCCTTTGACTCAATTTGGCATGAGGGTCTACTATACAAATTGATAGAAAGTGGTGTTGGGGACATTATAAAATTACGACATAAATCCATGTACACAAACAACAAGTGTGCGGTTAAAATTGGCAAAAAAATACACATTTCTTCCCACAGGGCCATGGGGTGAGACAGGGATGCAGCTTAAGCCCTACCCTCTTCAACATAAATATCAACGAATAGACAAGGGCACTAGAACAGTCTGCAGCACCAGGCCTCACCCTACTCGAATCTGAAGTCAAATGTCTACTGTTTGCTGATGATCTGGTGCTTCTGTCACCAAACAAGGAGGGCCTACAGCAGCACCAATATCTTCTGCACAGATTCTAACAGACCTGGGCCCTGACAGACCTGGGCCCTGACAGACCTGGGCCCTGACAGACCTTGGCCCTGACAGTAAATCTCAGTAAGACCAAAATAATGGTGTTCCAAAAAAGGTCCAGTCGCCAGGACCACAAATCCAAATTCCATCTAGACACCGTTACCCAAGAGCACACAAAAAACGATACATACCTTGGCCCGAAACATCAGCACCACAGGTAACTTCCACAAAGCTGTGAACGATCTGAGAGACAAGGCAAGAAGGGCCTTCTATGCCATCAAAAGGAACATAAAATTTGACATACCAATTAGGATCTGGCTAAAAATACTTAAAGCAGTTATAGAACCAATTGCCCTATATGGTTGTGAGGTCTGGGGTCCGCTCATCAACCAAGAATTCACCAAATTGGACAAACACCAAATTGCGACTCTACATGCAGAATTCTGCAAAAATATCCTCCTTGTACAACGTAAAACACCAAATAATGCATGCAGAGCAGAATTAGGCCGATGCCCACTAATTATCAAAATTCAGAAAAGAGACATTATAACCACCTAAAAGGAAGTGATTCCCAAATCTTCCATAACAAAGCCATCACCTACAGAGAGATGAACCTGGAGAAGAGTCCCCTAAGCAAGCTGGTCCTAGGGCTCTGTTCACAAACACAAACACACCCCACAGAGCCCCAGGACAGCAACACAATTAGACCCAACCAAATCATGAGAAAACAAAAAGATAATCACTTGACACATTAGAAAGAATTTACAAAAAAACAGAGCAAACTAGAATGCTATTTGGCCCTAAACAGAGAGTATACAGTGGCAGAATACCTGACCACTGTGACAGAGCCAAAATTAAGGAAAGCTTTGACTAAGTACAGACTCAGTGAGCATAGACATGCTATTGAGAAAGGCCGCCATAGGCAGACCTGGCTCTCAAGAGAAGACAGGCTATG
The DNA here is from genome assembly GCF_045679555.1 of Salvelinus alpinus. Classification (NCBI taxonomy): domain Eukaryota; kingdom Metazoa; phylum Chordata; class Actinopteri; order Salmoniformes; family Salmonidae; genus Salvelinus; species Salvelinus alpinus. The sequence continues at coordinate 42,556,248 of NC_092110.1, read as the reverse complement.
TTCTTGTTTAGAGAGAGAGAGAAAGAGAGAGAGTCAGAATTTGAAAACAAATCCAATTTTGATAAATTCCCATATCTACTGGGTGAAATACCACAGTGTGCCATCTCATCAGCAAGATTTGTGACCTGTTGCCACAAGAAAAGGGCAACCAGTGAAGAACAAACACCATTGTAAATACAACCTATATTTGTGTTAATTTATCTTCCATTTGTACTTTAACCATTTGCACATCGTTACAACACTGTTTATAGACATAATATTACATTTGAAATGTCTTTATTCTTTTGGAACTTCTGTGAGTGTGATGTTTACTGTTCATTTTTATTGTTTATCTATTTCACTTGCTTTGGCAATGTAAACATATGTTTACCATGCCAATAAAGCCCCTTGAATTGAATTGACAGAGAGAGATAGAGAGAGATAGAGAGAGAGACACACAGAGACAGAGAGAGACAGAAAGAAAGAAAGAGAGAGAGAGAGAGGATGAGAGAGACAGAGACAGAGAGAGAGAGACAGAGACAGAGACAGAGACAGAGACAGAGACAGAGACAGAGAGAGAGAGAGAGAGAGAGAGAGAGAGAGAGAGAGAGAGAGAGAGAGAGAGAGAAGAGAGAGAGAGAAGAGAGAGAGAGAGAGAGAGAAGAGAGAGAAGAGAGAGAGAGAGAGAGAGAGAGAGAGAGAGAGAGAGAGAGAGAGAGAGAGAGAGAGAGAGAGAGAGAGAGAGAGAGAAGAGAAAGAGAGAGAAAGAGAAAGAGAGAGAGAGAGAGAGAGAGAGAGAGAGAGAGAGAGAGAGAGAGAGAGAAGAGAAGAGAAGAGAAGAGAAGAGAAGAGAAGAGAAGAGAAGAGAAGAAAGAGAGAGAGAGAGAGAGAGAGAGAGAGAGAGAGAGAGAGAGAGAGAGAGAGAGAGAGAGAGAGAGAGAGAACACTGACCTCAGTTTATAAACCCTTAGTAAAGAAAGCCTTCAGGGAATAATTTAATGTAATCTCCTATAGCCAGTAATTACCACTAAGTGAGAGATGTGTCTAAGACTATAGCCATACAGACCAAGGAAGGACACATCACCACACACACACACACACACACACAACCATACACACACACATACAGAATGTGTGTGTGTGTGTGTGTATGTGTGTGTGTCTGGGCAGGAGAAGAGCTGAGAGGTCAGCAGGAAGTGGATAAGTGTGGACATGTGGCCTGTCAGCAGGAAGTGGATAAGTGTGGACATGTGGCCTGTCACTCCGAGAGTCAAGAAGATTATAACGTTACAGAGAAGAGGAGGGGAGAGGAGGAGAGGAGAAGAGGAGGGGAGTGGAGAGGAGAAGAGGAGGGGAGTGGAGAAGAGGAGGGGGAGGGGAGGGGAGGAGGATGGGAAGGGAGGAGAAGAGGAGGGGGAGGGGAGGAGGAGGAGGATGGGAAGGGAGGAGGAGAGGGGGGGGGGGGGGGAGGGGAGAAGAGGAGGGGAGGAGTTAGCGGAGGGGGTGGGGAGGGGAGGAGGAGGAGGATGGGAAGGGAGGAGAAGAGGAAGATGGGTGTAATGAATGACCATAACCCTACAAATAATTTATAATTTGACACAAATTGTGTGTGTTGCCATTCCATTACATCCAGTGTTATTCTTACCTATTCACAGCACACCGACTCTGTTTATCAACTTAGCATCACCTGGTACCCACCCACCCACCCCCCCACACACACACACACACACACACACACACACACACACACACACACACACACACACACACACACACACACACACACACACACACACCGCCTCACAGCTGTGCTTCTTTGGGTCAATGCAACCAGAAGCCTTAAACCTGTAACGGAAAACTGTAAATTATACATCATATTTTCTGGAGCACACTGTAAATTATGGTGCATTGTGGGAAAATGTTGTGGGCGGGGAAAGAAGTGTAGTATTTTGAATGATACTGCAATTCCACCCCACAGAATACAGTAACTTACCGTATTTTTGGAGTGCCAAAATCCTTTTGACCACTAGTGGGTGCATTGCATTGGTGTTTCTGGCTCATTAACATATTTTGAGGCGTGCCTTGTAAGAGGCTATATTTGTTGCACCCATGAGTGAGAATGCTGTACCAATTTAACTCTTATGTGGTTATAGTGCCCCTTCAATTTCTAATGTACAGGGGACAGATTTGAGTGGCAGCTAGTGTCTTAAACCTTAAACGGTTAGTTGCCTTGTCCTTTTGGTCTGTTCTTCCCTGTAGTTTGGAAGCCTTTGAAACGGCCTCTAGAAGTGCAAGTGATATAAAACACCAAATATTCATGAATGTATTGTAATGTGTAAACACTTCGCCTAGCAGCCAACCTGCTTGCACCAATCCCTTTTAATTACAGTAAAATACTGTGAAATACTAACCCCTCCCCTCAACTAATTTCATTCATTAATTCTGATTACAGTAGCTTTTTTTTTTTTTTTACAGTATAATACAGTACATTTGTAACATCTGCTTCCACCTCACACTCTCAAACACCTAGATCCCCTGAAAGCAGCTCATTTTCCACCTCACACTCTCAAACACATAGATCCCCTGAAAGCAGCTCATTTTCCACCTCACACTCTCAAACACATAGATCCCCTGAAAGCAGCTAATTTTCCACCTCACACTCTCAAACACATAGATCCCCTGAAAGCAGCTCATTTTCCACCTCACACTCTCAAACACATAGATCCCCTGAAAGCAGGTGTGTTAAACCTCTTGAGAATACAGGGGGTGCTGTTTTTGCATTAGCATAATTTGCTCTACAGATTAAACTGCCTCTTATTCAATTATTGCTCTTACTATATGCATATAATTAATACCATTGGATAGAAAACAACCTCTAGTTTCTAAAACCGTTTCAATTTGGTCTCTGAGTGATAGACAAGTAATTTGACAGCACTTTCCCTGACCAAGAAGTAGAATGCAAGAAGTCTATGCTCGCTTCAACGCTCTGCCTATATATGGTCATGACCCCTATGACCAGAAACACACTTCATTCGCCTTCCTCTGGGTGTCAAGAGGACGTCAGAGGAGAAATTCTTTGTTTATCTGGTACTGACGTGAAATAAGACCTATTTCTTTGGCGTGACCGACAACTTCCGGTTTTCTGATTCGCACGAGTTGGAGCTGCGATTGTGTACTGTTTTGCTGGCGTTATGGATGAAAACTATCTCCGTGTCGAATTTTGTTTGATACATGTGACCATATCATCGTAATGTATGTTTTTTCAATATAGTTTAATCAGATTATTTGAATTTTTTCGGGAGTTTTGCGGTGTTCCGTTGTCTGATTTTATTTACGTTTGAGAGATCCGTGCCACTCGACCAGTACCTGTGCTAAATGGAGTGGGAAAGGAACAATTCTGAACGGAACCAACGACTCATCTTGACAAAGGACACTTTGATCAACATTCTGATGAAAGATCAGCCATAGTAAGACCCAATTTACGATGTTATATCATATCTGTTGTGCATGTGAACTGGCCGTGGGCGCCCAGCCGAATCTGCCTGGTATAGCTATGCTAATTTAGCGCTACATTTTGTTTTCGTTATAAAACATTTAATAAATCTGAAATATTGTTTGGATTCACCAGATGTTGGGCTTTCAATATCTGTACGCTGTGTATTTTTCTGAAATGTTTTAAGATGAGTAATTAGTTATATGACGTTGGTCTCTGTAATTGTTCTGGCTGGGTAAGCACTATTTCAGATTGCAGCTGCAATGTAGAACTGTGATTTATACCTGAAAAATGCACATTTAAAAAAAAAAAAACTATGCTATACCATAAATATGTTATCAGACTGTCATCTTATGAAGTTGTTTCTTGGTTAGTGGCTATATATATTTTTATTTAGTCGAATTAGTGATAGCTACTGACGCAGGAAAAAACTGTTGGGAGTAAAAAAATCGTGTCCTTTGCTAACGTGGTTAGCTAATAGATTTACATATTGTGTCTTCCCTGTAAAACATTTTAAAAATCTGAAATGGTGGCTTTATTCACAAGACCTGTATCTTTCATCTGGTGTCTTGGACTTGTGATTTAATGATATTTAGATGCTACAAGTTACTTGTGACGCTATGCTAGCTATGCTACTCAGTGGGGGGGGGGGTGGGGGGTGCTACCGGATCAGGGTTGGTGACTCGTGAGAAGTTAATAGAGATGACTCTCTCTGGTGTGTTAATAGAGATGACTCTCTCTGGTGTGTTAATAGAGATGACTCTCTCTGTTGTGTTAATAGAGATGACTCTCTCTGGTGTGTTAATAGAGATGACTCTCTCTGTTGTGTTAATAGAGATGACTCTCTCTGTTGTGTTAATAGAGATGACTCTCTCTGGTGTGTTAACCTCTAACGAGCCTCTACCCCGGGTCCGGGATCACCCCCCACACCCCCACACACTGATTAGCATAGCTAGCATAGCTTCACAAGTAGATAGTAGCATCTAAATATCATTAAATCACAAGTCCAAGACACCAGATGAAAGATACAGATCTTATGAATAAAGCCACCATTTCAGATTTTTTAAATGTTTTACAGGGAAGACAAAATATGTAAATCTATTAGCTAAACACGTTAGCAAAATACACCCCTTTTCTAACTCCATCAGTTTCTTACTACTTCAGGTGCTATCACCAATTCGGCTAAACTAAGATATTGATAGCCACTAACCAAGAAAAAACCTCTTCAGATGACAGTCTGATAACATATTTATGGTATAGGATAGGTTTTGTTAGAAAAAAGTGCATATTTCAGGTAGAAATCACAGTTTACAATTGCACCGACCATCACAAGACGACTAGAATTACTATAGAGAGCAACGTGTATGACCAATTTACTCTTAATAAAACATTTCATAAGAATAGACAAAGCATAGCAATGGAAAGACCCAGATCTTGTGATTCCAGACAATATTTCAGATTTTCTAAGCGTTTTACAGCGAAAACACAATAAATCGATAAGTTAGCATACCACATGTGAAAACGTTACCAGAGCATCGATTCCAGCCAAAGAGCGCTATAACGTAATCACCGCCAAAATATATTAATTTTTTCACTAACCTTCTCAGAATTCTTCCGATGACACTCCTGTAACATCATTTTACAACATACATATACAGTTTGTTCGAAAATGTGCATATTTAGCCATACAAAACCGTGGTTACACAATGAAAATACTAGGAAATCAAGCCTCAAAATGTCTGACGTCATCTTTCAGAGTGATCTAGTTTAATTGAAAGCTAATCATATACTTGACTAAAAAATACAGGGTTGACAGGAATCGAAAGACAAATTAGTTCTTAATGCAACCGCTGACTTACATTTTTAAAATTATCCTTACTTTTCAATACAGGGTTCGCCAAGTGACGCGATAACAAACAAAATGGCGAAATATGCGTTTAAAATATTTCGACAGAACAACGATTTATCATATTAAATATTGCTTACTTTGAGCTGTTCTTCCATCAGATTCTTGGGCAATGTATCCTTTCTATGTTGTAATCTTCTTTTGGTCGATAGATGTCCTCTGTCCTTCGAAATGTCCACTAACAACGACCGAGACCCCGAAACGTTCCCAAAGCTAGAAAGTGCACGACAAAGAAATTCCTCAGAATCGCACTAAACGGATATAAATTGCTATAAAACGGTTCAAATTAACTACATTATGATGTTTTTAACAACTATAACGAGTAAAAACATGACCAGAGAAATATTGCTGGCTAAACAACGATTTGGAATGAGGCAAGTCCGATGTCCTTCACGCTTCAGGCGCGCGACGAGAAAGGGAGGTACCTCTACGTTTTGTTCTTTTATAGTGGCTGTGATTGTGCAATCGATTCCATTCAAAACGTGATGACGTACAGACACCCAGAGGAAGACGTAGGCAGTGTCGGTTTCTTCATAGCATTCACTGTCACCTTAAAAACAGACTCCAGATCAGGGGTAAAAATTTCTGAAATCTGACCCCTGTCATGAAAAGTGCTGTAGATATAGTTCTGTACCACTCAGAGACAAAATTCCAACGGCTATAGAAACTAGAAAGTGTTTTCTATCCAATAATAACAATAATATGCATATTGTACGATCAAGAATTTAGCACGAGGCAGTTTAATTTGGAGACCAAAATATGCTAATGCGGAACAGCACCCCCTATACTTCCAAGAAGTTTTAATAGAGATGACTCTCTCTGTTGTGTTAATAGAGATGACTCTCTCTGGTGTGTTAATAGAGATGACTCTCTCTGGTGTGTTAATAGAGACGACTCTCTCTGGTGTGTTAATAGAGATGACTCTCTCTGGTGTGTTAATAGATACGACTATACCCAGTCTTTTGACAACCAAAAGACAGAACTGTCAAAACACATCTAGTTATTAACCAGCTCGTGGATAGGACTGTAAGAACGCATAATTAATTATTAACCAGCTGATAGGACAGTGATATTAACCAGCTGATAGGACTGTGATATTAACCAGCTGATAGGACTGTCATATTAACCAGCTGATAGGACTGTCATATTAACCAGCTGATAGGACTGTCATATTAACCAGCTGATAGGACTGTCATATTAACCAGCTGATAGGACTGATATTAACCAGCTGATATGACTGTCATATTAACCAGCTGATAGGACTGTCATATTAACCAGCTGATAGGACTGATATTAACCAGCTGATAGGACTGTCATATTAACCAGCTGATAGGACTGTTCTAGTCTACATGTTATTTTCCCTTTCTTCTTCGTCCCAAAACGTGGAAGAAACACAGCTGTGTTGCCGAGGAGACCAGACCATGCAGCAGCAGCAGCACAGTGAGCAGAGCAGTAGAACTAGTGCTTTAACAACACAACATCTTCCACGTAAACGATCACACACACCTCACACACACACCTCACACACACACACCTCACAATGCAGACAACATCATAGCACTTTCCTCATCATTGTCTTTCTCTCTGTCACATCCCTGCATCCTTCAGCAGCCTCGCACGCACGCACGCACGCACACACACACACACACACACACACACACACACACACACACACACACACACACACAAATCAACTGCAATCCCGGGAGCACCCATGAGGCGCATGCGGATCACTCATCCCCAGCTTCCCCCTCCTCTGGGCTGCCTCTTCCCCCTGCCTGGGCCCCTGGAGGACCCCAACAGCCAACACACGCTCTGGAGCCTAACCTCTGGGGGGCCTAACTCTGCCAAGCCTAAAAACACCCCATGGCTGGATTCTGACTGGTGGGGAATCACCCCCTGGTTGGATTCTGACTGGTGGGGAAACACCCCCTGGCTGGATTCTGACTGGTGGGGAAACACCCCCTGGTTGGATTCTGACTGGTGGGGAAACACACCCTGGTTGGATTCTGACTAGGGGGGAAACACCCCCTGGATGGATTCTGACTGGTGGGGAAACACCCCCTGGATGGATTCTGACTGGTGGGGAAACACCCCCTGGTTGGATTCTGACTAGGGGGGAAACACCCCCTGGTTGGATTCTGACTGGTGGGAAACACCCCCTGGATGGATTCTGACTGGTGGGGAAACACCCCCTGGCTGGATTCTGACTAGGGGGGAAACACCCCCTGGTTGGATTCTGACTAGGGGGGAAACACCCCCTGGCTGGATTCTGACTGGTGGGGAAACACCTCCTGGTTGGATTCTGACTGGTGGGGAAACACCACCTGGCTGGATTCTGACTGGTGGGGAAACACCCCCTGGATGGATTCTGACTGGTGGGGAAACACCCCCTGGCTGGATTCTGACTAGGGGGGAAACACCCCCTGGTTGTATTCTGACTAGGGGGGAAACACCCCCTGGTTGGATTCTGACTAGGGGGGAAACACCCCCTGGTTGGATTCTGACTAGGGGGGAAACACCCCCTGGCTGGATTCTGACTGGTGGGGAAACACCCCCTGGTTGGATTCTGACTGGTGGGAAACACCCCCTGGTTGGATTCTGACTGGTGGGGAAACACCCCCTGGCTGGATTCTGACTGGTGGGGAAACACCCCCTGGCTGGATTCTGACTGGTGGGGAAACATCCCCTGGTTGGATTCTGACTGGTGGGGAAACACCCCCTGGTTGGATTCTGACTGGTGGGGAAACACCCCCTGGATGGATTCAGACTGGTGGGGAAACACCCCCTGGTTGGATTCTGACTGGTGGGGAAACACCCCCTGGTTGGATTCTGACTGGTGGGGAAACACCCCCTGGTTGGATTCTGACTGGTGTGGAAACACCCCCTGGTTGGATTCTGACTGGTGGGGAAAAACCCCCTGGTTGGATTTCTGACTGGTGGGGAAACACCCCCTGGTTGGATTCTGACTGGTGGGGAAACACCCCCTGGCTGGATTCTGACTGGTGGAGAAACACCCCCTGGCTGGATTCTGACTGGTGGGAAACATCCCCTGGATGGATTCTGACTGGTGGGGAAACACCCCCTGGCTGGATTCTGACTAAGGGGGAAACACCCCTTGGATGGATTCTGACTGGTGGGAAACACCCCCTGGATGGATTCTGACTGGTGGGGAAACACCCCCTGGCTGGATTCTGACTAGGGGGGAAACACCCCCTGGTTGGATTCTGACTGGTGGGGAAACACCCCCTGGCTGGATTCTGACTGGTGGGGAAAAACCTCCTGGTTGGATTCTGACTGGTGGGGAAACACCCCTTGGCTGGATTCTGACTAGGGGGGAAAACCCCCTGGCTGGATTCTGACTGGTGGGGAAACACCCCCTGGTTGGATTCTGACTGGTGGGGAAACACCCCCTGGCTGGATTCTGACTGGTGGGGAAACACCCCCTGGTTGGATTCTGACTGGTGGGGAAACACCCCCTGGCTGGATTCTGACTAGGGGGGAAACACCCCCTGGTTGGATTCTGACTGGTGGGGAAACACCCCCTGGCTGGATTCTGACTGGTGGGGAAACACCCCCTGGCTGGATTCTGACTGGTGGGGAAACACCCCCTGGTTGGATTCTGACTGGTGGGGAAACACCCCCTGGTTGGATTCTGACTGGTGGGGAAACACCCCCTGGCTGGATTCTGACTGGTGGAGAAACACCCCCTGGCTGGATTCTGACTGGTGGGGAAACACCCCCTGGCTGGATTCTGACTAGGGGGGAAACACCCCCTGGCTGGATTCTGACTAGGGGGGAAACACCCCCTGGTTGGATTCTGACTGGTGGGGAAACACCCCCTGGCTGGATTCTGACTGGTGGAGAAACACCCCCTGGTTAGATTCTGACTGGTGGGGAAACACCCCCTGGTTGGATTCTGACTGGTGGAGAAACACCCCCTGGCTGGATTCTGACTGGTGGGGAAACACCCCCTGGATGGATTCTGACTGGTGGGGAAACACCTCCTGGTTGGATTCTGACTGGTGGAGAAACCCACCCTGGTTGGATTTTGACTAGGGGGGAAACACCCCCTGGTTGGATTCTGACTGGTGGGGAAACACCCCCTGGTTGGATTCTGACTGGTGGGGAAACACCCCCTGGTTGGATTCTGACTGGTGGGAAACACCCCCTGGATGGATTCTGACTGGTGGGGAAACACCCCCTGGCTGGATTCTGACTGGTGGGGAAACACCCCCTGGTTGGATTCTGACTAGGGGGGAAACACCCCCTTGGATGGATTCTGACTGGTGGGGAAACACCCCCTGGTTGGATTCTGACTGGTGTGGAAACACCCCCTGGTTGGATTCTGACTGGTGGGGAAAAACCCCCTGGTTGGATTCTGACTGGTGGGGAAACACCCCCTGGTTGGATTCTGACTGGTGGGGAAACACCCCCTGGCTGGATTCTGACTAAGGGGGAAACACCCCTTGGATGGATTCTGACTGGTGGGAAACACCCCCTGGATGGATTCTGACTGGTGGGGAAACACCCCCTGGCTGGATTCTGACTAGGGGGGAAACACCCCCTGGTTGGATTCTGACTGGTGGGGAAACACCCCCTGGCTGGATTCTGACTGGTGGGGAAACACCTCCTGGTTGGATTCTGACTGGTGGGGAAACACCCCCTGGCTGGATTCTGACTGGTGGGGAAAAACCTCCTGGTTGGATTCTGACTGGTGGGGAAACACCCCCTGGCTGGATTCTGACTGGTGGGGAAACACCCCCTGGCTGGATTCTGACTAGGGGGGAAACACCCCCTGGCTGGATTCTGACTGGTGGGGAAACACCCCCTGGTTGGATTCTGACTGGTGGGGAAACACCCCCTGGCTGGATTCTGACTGGTGGGGAAACACCCCCTGGTTGGATTCTGACTGGTGGGGAAACACCCCCTGGCTGGATTCTGACTGGTGGGGAAACACCTCCTGGTTGGATTCTGACTGGTGGGGAAACACCCCCTGGCTGGATTCTGACTGGTGGGGAAAAACCTCCTGGTTGGATTCTGACTGGTGGGGAAACACCCCCTGGCTGGATTCTGACTGGTGGGGAAACACCCCCTGGCTGGATTCTGACTAGGGGGGAAACACCCCCTGGCTGGATTCTGACTGGTGGGGAAACACCCCCTGGTTGGATTCTGACTGGTGGGGAAACACCCCCTGGCTGGATTCTGACTAGGGGGGAAACACCCCCTGGTTGGATTCTGACTGGTGGGGAAACACCCCCTGGCTGGATTCTGACTGGTGGGGAAACACCCCCTGGCTGGATTCTGACTGGTGGGGAAACACCCCCTGGTTGGATTCTGACTGGTGGGAAAACACCCCCTGGTTGGATTCTGACTGGTGGGGAAACACCCCCTGGCTGGATTCTGACTGGTGGAGAAACACCCCCTGGCTGGATTCTGACTGGTGGGGAAACACCCCCTGGTTGGATTCTGACTGGTGGGGAAACACCCCCTGGCTGGATTCTGACTGGTGGAGAAACACCCCCTGGTTAGATTCTGACTGGTGGGGAAACACCCCCTGGTTGGATTCTGACTGGTGGAGGAACACCCCCTGGCTGGATTCTGACTGGTGGGGAAACACCCCCTGGATGGATTCTGACTGGTGGGGAAACACCTCCTGGTTGGATTCTGACTGGTGGAGAAACACACCCTGGTTGGATTTTGACTAGGGGGGAAACACCCCCTGGTTGGATTCTGACTGGTGGGGAAACACCCCCTGGTTGGATTCTGACTGGTGGGGAAACACCCCCTGGTTGGATTCTGACTGGTGGGAAACACCCCCTGGATGGATTCTGACTGGTGGGGAAACACCCCCTGGCTGGATTCTGACTGGTGGGGAAACACCCCCTGGTTGGATTCTGACTAGGGGGGAAACACCCCCTTGGATGGATTCTGACTGGTGGGAAACACCGCCTGGATGGATTCTGACTGGTGGGGAAACACCCCCTGGCTGGATTCTGACTAGGGGGGAAACACCCCCTGGTTGGATTCTGACTAGGGGGGAAACACCCCCTGGTTGGATTCTGACTAGGGGGGAAACACCCCCTGGTTGTATTCTGACTAGGGGGGAAACACCCCCTGGTTGGATTCTGACTAGGGGGGAAACACCCCCTGGTTGGATTCTGACTGGTGGGAAACAACCCCTGGCTGGATTCTGACTGGTGGGGAAACACCCCCTGGCTGGATTCTGACTGGTGGGGAAACATCCCCTGGTTGGATTCTGACTGGTGGGGAAACACCCCCTGGTTGGATTCTGACTGGTGGGGAAACACCCCCTGGATGGATTCAGACTGGTGGGTAAACACCCCCTGGCTGGATTCTGACTGGTGGGGAAACACCCCCTGGTTGGATTCTGACTGGTGGGGAAAAACCCCCTGGTTGGATTCTGACTGGTGGGGAAACACCCCCTGGTTGGATTCTGACTGGTGGGGAAACACCCCCTGGCTGGATTCTGACTGGTGGAGAAACACCCCCTGGCTGGATTCTGACTGGTGGGAAACACCCCGTGGATGGATTCTGACTGGTGGGGAAACACCCCCTGGCTGGATTCTGACTAAGGGGGAAACACCCCTTGGATGGATTCTGACTGGTGGGAAACACCCCCTGGATGGATTCTGACTGGTGGGGAAACACCCCCTGGCTGGATTCTGACTAGGGGGGAAACACCCCCTGGTTGGATTCTGACTGGTGGGGAAACACCCCCTGGCTGGATTCTGACTGGTGGGGAAACACCTCCTGGTTGGATTCTGACTGGTGGGGAAACACCCCCTGGCTGGATTCTGACTGGTGGGGAAAAACCTCCTGGTTGGATTCTGACTGGTGGGGAAACACCCCCTGGCTGGATTCTGACTGGTGGGGAAACACCCCCTGGCTGGATTCTGACTAGGGGGGAAACACCCCCTGGCTGGATTCTGACTGGTGGGGAAACACCCCCTGGTTGGATTCTGACTGGTGGGGAAACACCCCCTGGCTGGATTCTGACTGGTGGGGAAACACCCCCTGGTTGGATTCTGACTGGTGGGGAAACACCCCCTGGTTGGATTCTGACTGGTGGGGAAACACCCCCTGGCTGGATTCTGACTGGTGGGGAAACACCCCCTGGCTGGATTCTGACTGGTGGAGAAACACCCCCTGGCTGGATTCTGACTGGTGGGAAACACCCCGTGGATGGATTCTGACTGGTGGGGAAACACCCCCTGGCTGGATTCTGACTAAGGGGGAAACACCCCTTGGATGGATTCTGACTGGTGGGAAACACCCCCTGGATGGATTCTGACTGGTGGGGAAACACCCCCTGGCTGGATTCTGACTAGGGGGGAAACACCCCCTGGTTGGATTCTGACTGGTGGGGAAACACCCCCTGGCTGGATTCTGACTGGTGGGGAAACACCTCCTGGTTGGATTCTGACTGGTGGGGAAACACCCCCTGGCTGGATTCTGACTGGTGGGGAAAAACCTCCTGGTTGGATTCTGACTGGTGGGGAAACACCCCCTGGCTGGATTCTGACTGGTGGGGAAACACCCCCTGGCTGGATTCTGACTGGTGGGGAAACACCCCCTGGCTGGATTCTGACTAGGGGGGAAACACCCCCTGGCTGGATTCTGACTGGTGGGGAAACACCCCCTGGCTGGATTCTGACTGGTGGGGAAACACCCCCTGGATGGATTCTGACTGGTGGGGAAACACCTCCTGGTTGGATTCTGACTGGTGGAGAAACCCACCCTGGTTGGATTTTGACTAGGGGGGAAACACCCCCTGGTTGGATTCTGACTGGTGGGGAAACACCCCCTGGTTGGATTCTGACTGGTGGGGAAACACCCCCTGGTTGGATTCTGACTGGTGGGAAACACCCCCTGGATGGATTCTGACTGGTGGGGAAACACCCCCTGGCTGGATTCTGACTGGTGGGGAAACACCCCCTGGTTGGATTCTGACTAGGGGGGAAACACCCCCTTGGATGGATTCTGACTGGTGGGAAACACCGCCTGGATGGATTCTGACTGGTGGGGAAACACCCCCTGGCTGGATTCTGACTAGGGGGGAAACACCCCCTGGTTGGATTCTGACTAGGGGGGAAACACCCCCTGGTTGGATTCTGACTAGGGGGGAAACACCCCCTGGTTGTATTCTGACTAGGGGGGAAACACCCCCTGGCTGGATTCTGACTGGTGGGGAAACACCCCCTGGTTGGATTCTGACTGGTGGGAAACACCCCCTGGCTGGATTCTGACTGGTGGGGAAACACCCCCTGGCTGGATTCTGACTGGTGGGGAAACATCCCCTGGTTGGATTCTGACTGGTGGGGAAACACCCCCTGGTTGGATTCTGACTGGTGGGGAAACACCCCCTGGATGGATTCAGACTGGTGGGTAAACACCCCCTGGCTGGATTCTGACTGGTGGGGAAACACCCCCTGGTTGGATTCTGACTGGTGGGGAAAAACCCCCTGGTTGGATTCTGACTGGTGGGGAAACACCCCCTGGTTGGATTCTGACTGGTGGGGAAACACCCCCTGGCTGGATTCTGACTGGTGGAGAAACACCCCCTGGCTGGATTCTGACTGGTGGGAAACACCCCGTGGATGGATTCTGACTGGTGGGGAAACACCCCCTGGCTGGATTCTGACTAAGGGGGAAACACCCCTTGGATGGATTCTGACTGGTGGGAAACACCCCCTGGATGGATTCTGACTGGTGGGGAAACACCCCCTGGCTGGATTCTGACTAGGGGGGAAACACCCCCTGGTTGGATTCTGACTGGTGGGGAAACACCCCCTGGCTGGATTCTGACTGGTGGGGAAACACCTCCTGGTTGGATTCTGACTGGTGGGGAAACACCCCCTGGCTGGATTCTGACTGGTGGGGAAAAACCTCCTGGTTGGATTCTGACTGGTGGGGAAACACCCCCTGGCTGGATTCTGACTGGTGGGGAAACACCCCCTGGCTGGATTCTGACTAGGGGGGAAACACCCCCTGGCTGGATTCTGACTGGTGGGGAAACACCCCCTGGTTGGATTCTGACTGGTGGGGAAACACCCCCTGACTGGATTCTGACTGGTGGGGAAACACCCCCTGGTTGGATTCTGACTGGTGGGGAAACACCCCCTGGCTGGATTCTGACTAGGGGGGAAACACCCCCTGGTTGGATTCTGACTGGTGGGGAAACACCCCCTGGCTGGATTCTGACTGGTGGGGAAACACCCCCTGGTTGGATTCTGACTGGTGGGGAAACACCCCCTGGTTGGATTCTGACTGGTGGGGAAACACCCCCTGGCTGGATTCTGACTGGTGGAGAAATACCCCCTGGTTGGATTCTGACTGGTGGGGAAACACCCCCTGGCTGGATTCTGACTGGTGGAGAAACACCCCCTGGCTGGATTCTGACTAGGGGGGAAACACCCCCTGGTTGGATTCTGACTAGGGGGGAAACACCCCCTGGCTGGATTCTGACTGGTGGGGAAACACCCCCTGGCTGGATTCTGACTGGTGGGGAAACACCTCCTGGTTGGATTCTGACTGGTGGGGAAACACCCCCTGGCTGGATTCTGACTGGTGGGGAAACACCCCCTGGTTAGATTCTGACTGGTGGGGAAACACCCCCTGGTTGGATTCTGACTGGTGGGGAAACACCCCCTGGTTGGATTCTGACTGGTGGAGAAACACCCCCTGGCTGGATTCTGACTGGTGGGGAAACACCCCCTGGCTGGATTCTGACTGGTGGGGAAACACCCCCTGGCTGGATTCTGACTGGTGGGGAAACACCCCCTGGTTGGATTCTGACTGGTGGAGAAACACCCCCTGGTTGGATTCTGAGCGGAGGGGAAACACCCCCTGGCTGGATTCTGACTGGTGGAGAAACACCCCCTGGTTGGATTCTGACTGGGTGGGAAACACCCCCTGGCTGGATTCTGACTGGTGGGAAACACCCCCTGGTTGGATTCTGACTGGTGGAGAAACACCCCCTGGATGGATTCAGACTGGTGGGTAAACACCCCCTGGCTGGATTCTGACTGGTGGGGAAACACCCCCTGGTTGGATTCTGACTGGTGGGGAAAAACCCCCTGGTTGGATTCTGACTGGTGGGGAAACACCCCCTGGTTGGATTCTGACTGGTGGGGAAACACCCCCTGGCTGGATTCTGACTGGTGGAGAAACACCCCCTGGCTGGATTCTGACTGGTGGGAAACACCCCGTGGATGGATTCTGACTGGTGGGGAAACACCCCCTGGCTGGATTCTGACTGGTGGGGAAACACCCCCTGGTTGGATTCTGACTGGTGGGGAAACACCCCCTGGCTGGATTCTGACTAGGGGGGAAACACCCCCTGGCTGGATTCTGACTGGTGGGGAAACACCCCCTGGTTGGATTCTGACTGGTGGGGAAACACCCCCTGGTTGGATTCTGACTGGTGGGGAAACACCCCCTGGCTGGATTCTGACTGGTGGAGAAATACCCCCTGGTTGGATTCTGACTGGTGGGGAAACACCCCCTGGCTGGATTCTGACTGGTGGAGAAACACCCCCTGGCTGGATTCTGACTAGGGGGGAAACACCCCCTGGTTGGATTCTGACTAGGGGGGAAACACCCCCTGGCTGGATTCTGACTGGTGGGGAAACACCCCCTGGTTGGATTCTGACTAGGGGGGAAACACCCCCTTGGATGGATTCTGACTGGTGGGAAACACCCCCTGGATGGATTCTGACTAGGGGGGAAACACCCCCTGGTTGGATTCTGACTAGGGGGGAAACACCCCCTGGTTGTATTCTGACTAGGGGGGAAACACCCCCTGGTTGGATTCTGACTAGGGGGGAAACACCCCCTGGCTGGATTCTGACTGGTGGGGAAACACCCCCTGGTTGGATTCTGACTGGTGGGAAACACCCCCTGGCTGGATTCTGACTGGTGGGGAAACACCCCCTGGCTGGATTCTGACTGGTGGGGAAACATCCCCTGGTTGGATTCTGACTGGTGGGGAAACACCCCCTGGATGGATTCAGACTGGTGGGTAAACACCCCCTGGCTGGATTCTGACTGGTGGGGAAACACCCCCTGGTTGGATTCTGACTGGTGGGGAAAAACCCCCTGGTTGGATTCTGACTGGTGGGGAAACACCCCCTGGTTGGATTCTGACTGGTGGGGAAACACCCCCTGGCTGGATTCTGACTGGTGGAGAAACACCCCCTGGCTGGATTCTGACTGGTGGGAAACACCCCGTGGATGGATTCTGACTGGTGGGGAAACACCCCCTGGCTGGATTCTGACTAAG
Organism: Salvelinus alpinus; assembly: GCF_045679555.1. Lineage (NCBI taxonomy): Eukaryota > Metazoa > Chordata > Actinopteri > Salmoniformes > Salmonidae > Salvelinus > Salvelinus alpinus. The sequence continues at coordinate 42,539,565 of NC_092110.1, read as the reverse complement.
GGGGAAACACCCCTTGGATGGATTCTGACTGGTGGGAAACACCCCCTGGATGGATTCTGACTGGTGGGGAAACACCCCCTGGCTGGATTCTGACTAGGGGGGAAACACCCCCTGGTTGGATTCTGACTGGTGGGGAAACACCCCCTGGCTGGATTCTGACTGGTGGGGAAACACCTCCTGGTTGGATTCTGACTGGTGGGGAAACACCCCCTGGCTGGATTCTGACTGGTGGGGAAAAACCTCCTGGTTGGATTCTGACTGGTGGGGAAACACCCCCTGGCTGGATTCTGACTGGTGGGGAAACACCCCCTGGCTGGATTCTGACTAGGGGGGAAACACCCCCTGGCTGGATTCTGACTGGTGGGGAAACACCCCCTGGTTGGATTCTGACTGGTGGGGAAACACCCCCTGACTGGATTCTGACTGGTGGGGAAACACCCCCTGGTTGGATTCTGACTGGTGGGGAAACACCCCCTGGCTGGATTCTGACTAGGGGGGAAACACCCCCTGGTTGGATTCTGACTGGTGGGGAAACACCCCCTGGCTGGATTCTGACTGGTGGGGAAACACCCCCTGGTTGGATTCTGACTGGTGGGGAAACACCCCCTGGTTGGATTCTGACTGGTGGGGAAACACCCCCTGGCTGGATTCTGACTGGTGGAGAAATACCCCCTGGTTGGATTCTGACTGGTGGGGAAACACCTCCTGGTTGGATTCTGACTGGTGGGGAAACACCCCCTGGCTGGATTCTGACTGGTGGGGAAACACCCCCTGGTTAGATTCTGACTGGTGGGGAAACACCCCCTGGCTGGATTCTGACTGGTGGAGAAACACCCCCTGGCTGGATTCTGACTAGGGGGGAAACACCCCCTGGTTGGATTCTGACTAGGGGGGAAACACCCCCTGGCTGGATTCTGACTGGTGGGGAAACACCCCCTGGTTGGATTCTGACTAGGGGGGAAACACCCCCTTGGATGGATTCTGACTGGTGGGAAACACCCCCTGGATGGATTCTGACTGGTGGGGAAACACCCCCTGGCTGGATTCTGACTAGGGGGGAAACACCCCCTGGTTGGATTCTGACTAGGGGGGAAACACCCCCTGGTTGGATTCTGACTAGGGGGGAAACACCCCCTGGTTGTATTCTGACTAGGGGGGAAACACCCCCTGGTTGGATTCTGACTAGGGGGGAAACACCCCCTGGCTGGATTCTGACTGGTGGGGAAACACCCCCTGGTTGGATTCTGACTGGTGGGAAACACCCCCTGGCTGGATTCTGACTGGTGGGGAAACACCCCCTGGCTGGATTCTGACTGGTGGGGAAACATCCCCTGGTTGGATTCTGACTGGTGGGGAAACACCCCCTGGTTGGATTCTGACTGGTGGGGAAACACCCCCTGGATGGATTCAGACTGGTGGGTAAACACCCCCTGGCTGGATTCTGACTGGTGGGGAAACACCCCCTGGTTGGATTCTGACTGGTGGGGAAAAACCCCCTGGTTGGATTCTGACTGGTGGGGAAACACCCCCTGGTTGGATTCTGACTGGTGGGGAAACACCCCCTGGCTGGATTCTGACTGGTGGAGAAACACCCCCTGGCTGGATTCTGACTGGTGGGAAACACCCCGTGGATGGATTCTGACTGGTGGGGAAACACCCCCTGGCTGGATTCTGACTAAGGGGGAAACACCCCTTGGATGGATTCTGACTGGTGGGAAACACCCCCTGGATGGATTCTGACTGGTGGGGAAACACCCCCTGGCTGGATTCTGACTAGGGGGGAAACACCCCCTGGTTGGATTCTGACTGGTGGGGAAACACCCCCTGGCTGGATTCTGACTGGTGGGGAAACACCTCCTGGTTGGATTCTGACTGGTGGGGAAACACCCCCTGGCTGGATTCTGACTGGTGGGGAAAAACCTCCTGGTTGGATTCTGACTGGTGGGGAAACACCCCCTGGCTGGATTCTGACTGGTGGGGAAACACCCCCTGGCTGGATTCTGACTAGGGGGGAAACACCCCCTGGCTGGATTCTGACTGGTGGGGAAACACCCCCTGGTTGGATTCTGACTGGTGGGGAAACACCCCCTGACTGGATTCTGACTGGTGGGGAAACACCCCCTGGTTGGATTCTGACTGGTGGGGAAACACCCCCTGGCTGGATTCTGACTAGGGGGGAAACACCCCCTGGTTGGATTCTGACTGGTGGGGAAACACCCCCTGGCTGGATTCTGACTGGTGGGGAAACACCCCCTGGTTGGATTCTGACTGGTGGGGAAACACCCCCTGGTTGGATTCTGACTGGTGGGGAAACACCCCCTGGCTGGATTCTGACTGGTGGAGAAATACCCCCTGGTTGGATTCTGACTGGTGGGGAAACACCCCCTGGCTGGATTCTGACTGGTGGAGAAACACCCCCTGGCTGGATTCTGACTAGGGGGGAAACACCCCCTGGTTGGATTCTGACTAGGGGGGAAACACCCCCTGGCTGGATTCTGACTGGTGGGGAAACACCCCCTGGCTGGATTCTGACTGGTGGGGAAACACCTCCTGGTTGGATTCTGACTGGTGGGGAAACACCCCCTGGCTGGATTCTGACTGGTGGGGAAACACCCCCTGGTTAGATTCTGACTGGTGGGGAAACACCCCCTGGTTGGATTCTGACTGGTGGGGAAACACCCCCTGGTTGGATTCTGACTGGTGGAGAAACACCCCCTGGCTGGATTCTGACTGGTGGGGAAACACCCCCTGGCTGGATTCTGACTGGTGGGGAAACACCCCCTGGCTGGATTCTGACTGGTGGGGAAACACCCCCTGGTTGGATTCTGACTGGTGGAGAAACACCCCCTGGTTGGATTCTGAGCGGAGGGGAAACACCCCCTGGCTGGATTCTGACTGGTGGAGAAACACCCCCTGGTTGGATTCTGACTGGGTGGGAAACACCCCCTGGCTGGATTCTGACTGGTGGGAAACACCCCCTGGTTGGATTCTGACTGGTGGAGAAACACCCCCTGGTTAGATTCTGACTGGTGGCGAAACACCCCCTGGCTGGATTCTGACTGGTGGGGAAACACCCCCTGGTTGGATTCTGACTGGTGCGGAAACACCCCCTGGTTGGATTCTGACTGGGGGGGAAACACCCCCTGGCTGGATTCTGACTGGTGGGAAACCCCCCCTGGTTGGATTCTGACTGGTGGGAAACATCCCCTGGTTGGATTCTGACTGGTGGGGAAACACCCCCTGGCTGGATTCTGACTGGTGGGGAAACACCCCCTGGCTGGATTCTGACTGGTGGGAAGCACAACCCCTGGTTGGATTCTGACTGGTGGGGAAACACCCCCTGGCTGGATTCTGAGTGGTGGGGAAACACCCCCTGGTTGGATTCTGACTGGTGGGGAAACACCCCCTGGTCACTGGCTTACTGGTGCTCTTTCATGCCGTCCCTGGGAGGGGTGCGTCACTTGAGTGGGTTGAGTTACTGACGTGATCTTCCTGTCTGGGTTGGCGCCCCCCCTTGGTTTGTGCTGTGGTGGAGATCTTTGTGGGCTATACTCGGCCTTGTCTCAGGATGGTAAGTTGGTGGTTGAAGATATCCCTCTAGTGGTGTGGGGGCTGTGCTTTGGCAAAGTGGGTGGGGTTATATCCTTCCTGTTTGGCCCTGTCCGGGGGTTTCTTCTGATGGGGCCACAGTGTCTCCTGACCCCTCCTGTCTCAGCCTCCAGTATTTATGCTGCAGTAGTTTATGTGTCGGGGGGCTATGGTCAGTTGGTTATACCTGGAGTACTTATCTTATCCAGTGTCCTGTGTGAATTTAAGTATGCTCTCTCTAATTCTCTCGTTCTCTCTTTCTTTCTCTCTCTCGGAGAACCTGAGCCCTAGGACCATACGTCACGGCAAACCGGGCATGATGACTCCTTGCTGTCCCCAGTCCGCCTGGCCTTGCTGCTATTCCAGTTTCAGCTGTTCTGCCTGCGGTTATGGAACCCCTACCTGTCCCAGACCTGCTGTTTTCAACTCTCAATGATCGGCTATGAAAAGCCAACTGATATTTATTCCTGATTATTATTTGACCATGCTTGTCATTTATGAACATTTTGAAAATCTTGGCTCTCTCTAATTCTCTCCTTCTCTCTTTCTTTCTCTCTCTCGGAGGACCTGAGCCCTAGGACCATACGTCACGGCAAACCGGGCATGATGACTCCTTGCTGTCCCCAGTCCGCCTGGCCTTGCTGCTATTCCAGTTTCAGCTGTTCTGCCTGCGGTTATGGAACCCCTACCTGTCCCAGACCTGCTATTTTCAACTCTTAATGATCGGCTATGAAAAGCCAACTGAAAATTATTCATGATTATTATTTGACCATGCTTGTCACTTATGAATATTTTGAACATCTTGGCATAGTTCTGTTATAATCTCCACCCGGCACAGCCAGAAGAGGACTGGCCACCCCTCATAGCCTGGTTCCTCTCTAGGTTTCTTCCTAGGTTTTGGCCTTTCTAGGGAGTTTTTCCTAGCCACTGTGCTTCTACACCTGCATTGCTTGCTGTTTGGGGTTTTAGGCTGGGTTTCTGTACAGCACTTCGAGATATTAGCTGATGTACGAAGGGCTATATAAAAAATAAACTTGATTCTGACTGGTGGGGAAACACCCCCTGGTTGGATTCTGACTGGTGGGGAAACACCCCCTGGTTGGATTCTGACTGGGGGGGAAACACCCCCTGGTTGGATTATGACTGGTGGGGAAAACACCCCCTGGTTGGATTCTGACTGGTGCAACCGACAGATCGGTCAGTAGGTCATCAGACAGATCGGTCAGAAGGTCATCAGTTCATTCTTCTCCAGCAAACGGTTCAGTACACTGGTAGAGCTGCAGATGGTTGTATCCCAAAGCGATATAGGCCTACAGTCATGCATATACTTGTATGAGTGGCCCCAGCAGGAATCGAACCCATAACCCTTTTGGTGTTGCAAGTGCCATGCTCTACAGACTGACACACACAGGACCAGCTATGAAGGAGACCCCAGTGCTCTAGTAGCATACAGTACAGGTACATCTGTCAACAATATAGTACACTACAGTTACATCTGTCAACAATATAGTACACTACAGTTACATCTGTCAACAATATAGTACACTACAGTTACATCTGTCAACAATATAGTACACTACAGTTACATCTGTCAACAATATAGTACACTACAGGTACAGCTGTCAACAATATAGTACAGTACAGTTACATCTGTCAACAATATAGTACACTACAGGTACATCTGTCAACAATATAGTACAGTACAGTTACATCTGTCAACAATATAGTACACTACAGGTACATCTGTCAACAATATAGTACACTACAGGTACATTTGTCAACAATATAGTACACTACAGGTACATTTGTCAACAATATAGTACACTACAGTTACAGCTGTCAACAATATAGTACACTACAGTTACATCTGTCAACAATATAGTACACTACAGTTACATCTGTCAACAATATAGTACACTACAGGTACATCTGTCAACAATATAGTAAGCTACAGGTACATCTGTCAACAATATAGTACACTACAGGTACAGCTCTCAACAATATAGTACACTACAGGTACATCTGTCAACAATATAGTACAATACAGGTACAGCTGTCAACAATATAGTACACTACAGGTACAGCTGTCAACAATATAGTACACTACAGGTACAGCTGTCAACAATATAGTACACTACAGTTACATCTGTCAACAATATAGTACACTACAGTTACAGCTGTCAACAATATAGTACAGTACAGGTACAGCTGTCAACAATATAGTACACTACAGGAACAGCTGTCAACAATATAGTACACTACAGGTACAGCTGTCAACAATATAGTACACTACAGTTACAGCTGTCAACAATATAGTACACTACAGGTACAGCTGTCAACAATATAGTACACTACAGGTACATCTGTCAACAATATAGTACACTACAGGTACATCTGTCAACAATATAGTACACTACAGGTACAGCTGTCAACAATATTACACTACAGGTACATCTGTCAACAATATAGTAAACTACAGGTACAGCTGTCAACAATATAGTACACTACAGGTACAGCTGTCAACAATATAGTACACCACAGGTACAGCTGTCAACAATATAGTACAGTACAGGTACAGCTGTCAACAATATAGTACACTACAGGTACATCTGTCAACAATATAGTACACTACAGGTACAGCTGTCAACAATATAGTACACTACAGGTACAGCTGTCAACAATATAGTACACCACAGGTACATCTGTCAACAATATAGTACACCACAGGTACAGCTGTCAACAACATAGTACATTACAGGTACATCTGTCAACAATATAGTACACTACAGGTACATCTGTCAACAATATAGTACATTACAGGTACATCTGTCAACAATATAGTACAGTACAGTTACATCTGTCAACAATATAGTACACTATAGGTACAGCTGTCAACAATATAGTACAGTACAGGTACAGCTGTCAACAATATAGTACACTACAGGTACATCTGTCAACAATATAGTACACTACAGGTACAGCTGTCAACAATATAGTACACTACAGGTACAGCTGTCAACAATATAGTACACCACAGGTACATCTGTCAACAATATAGTACACCACAGGTACATCTGTCAACAATATAGTACACTACAGGTACAGCTGTCAACAACATAGTACATTACAGGTACATCTGTCAACAATATAGTACACTACAGGTACATCTGTCAACAATATAGTACATTACAGGTACATCTGTCAACAATATAGTACAGTACAGTTACATCTGTCAACAATATAGTACACTATAGGTACAGCTGTCAACAATATAGTACACTACAGGTACAGCTGTCAACAATATAGTACACTACAGGTACAGCTGTCAACAATATAGTACACTACAGGTACAGCTGTCAACAATATAGTACACTACAGGTATATCTGTCAACAATATAGTACACTACAGTTACAGCTGTCAACAATATAGTACACTACAGGTACAGCTGTCAACAATATAGTACACTACAGGTACATATGTCAACAATATAGTACACTACAGGTACAGCTGTCAACAATATAGTACACTACAGGTACATCTGTCAACAATATAGTACACTACAGGTACATCTGTCAACAATATAGTACATTACAGGTACATCTGTCAACAATATAGTACAGTACAGTTACATCTGTCAACAATATAGTACACTATAGGTACAGCTGTCAACAATATAGTACAGTACAGGTACAGCTGTCAACAATATAGTACACTACAGGTACATCTGTCAACAATATAGTACACTACAGGTACAGCTGTCAACAATATAGTACACTACAGGTACAGCTGTCAACAATATAGTACACCACAGGTACATCTGTCAACAATATAGTACACCACAGGTACATCTGTCAACAATATAGTACACTACAGGTACAGCTGTCAACAACATAGTACATTACAGGTACATCTGTCAACAATATAGTACACTACAGGTACATCTGTCAACAATATAGTACATTACAGGTACATCTGTCAACAATATAGTACAGTACAGTTACATCTGTCAACAATATAGTACACTATAGGTACAGCTGTCAACAATATAGTACACTACAGGTACAGCTGTCAACAATATAGTACACTACAGGTACAGCTGTCAACAATATAGTACACTACAGGTACAGCTGTCAACAATATAGTACACTACAGGTATATCTGTCAACAATATAGTACACTACAGTTACAGCTGTCAACAATATAGTACACTACAGGTACAGCTGTCAACAATATAGTACACTACAGGTACATCTGTCAACAATATAGTACACTACAGGTACAGCTGTCAACAATATAGTACACTACAGGTACATCTGTCAACAATATAGTACACTACAGGTACAGCTGTCAACAATATAGTACACTACAGGTACAGCTGTCAACAATATAGTACACTACAGGTACAGCTGTCAACAATATAGTACACTACAGGTAAATCTGTCAACAATATAGTACACTACAGGTACAGCTGTCAACAATATAGTACACTACAGGTACATCTGTCAACAATATAGTACACCACAGGTACATCTGTCAACAATATAGTACACTACAGTTACAGCTGTCAACAATATAGTACACTACAGGTACATCTGTCAACAATATAGTGCACTACAGGTACAGCTGTCAACAATATAGTACACTACAGGTATATCTGTCAACAATATAGTACACTACAGGTACAGCTGTCAACAATATAGTACACCACAGGTACATCTGTCAACAATATAGTACACTACAGGTACAGCTGTCAACAATATAGTACACTACAGGTACAGCTGTCAACAATATAGTACACTACAGGTACAGCTGTCAACAATATAGTACACTACAGTTACATCTGTCAACAATATAGTACATTACAGGTACATCTGTCAACAATATAGTACACTACAGTTAGAGCTGTCAACAATATAGTACACTACAGTTACAGCTGTCAACAATATAGTACACTACAGTTACAGCTGTCAACAATATAGTACACTACAGTTACAGCTGTCAACAATATAGTACACTACAGGTACAGCTGTCAACAATATAGTACACTACAGGTACAGCTGTCAACAATATAGTACACCACAGTTACATCTGTCAACAATATAGTACACTACAGGTACATCTGTCAACAATATAGTACATTACAGGTACATCTGTCAACAATATAGTACACCACAGTTATATCTGTCAACAATATAGTACATTACAGTTAGAGCTGTGTCCATTCTGTTGCAGACTCACCTCATTGCAATAGTGCTTCTGCACAGTCAGTGCTATATTCTCCAGAAAACAGACAGCCAGAGCGTGCATCAGCATTAGGAAAACAAAAGCAGTAGGATTAGCAGAAGAGGTTACTTAAGGACCATGCGTGATGAGTTGCATGCAACTCACCAGCCTGGTCTCATAGACTAGACTTTTATATAGTAAAGATAAATCCGGGACACTCAAATCAGTACGATATGTTCCCTTCTTCTCCTCTCCTCTCCCCCTCTGCTCCTCTCCTCTCCCCCTCTGCTCCCCTCTCCTCCTCTCCTCTCCCCCTCTGCTCCTCTCCTCCTCTCCTCTCCTCTCCCCCTCTGCTCCCCTCTCCTCCTCTCCTCTCCCCCTCTGCTCCTCTCCTCTGCTCCTCTCCTCTCCCCCTCTGCTCCTCTCCTCTCCCCCTCCTCTCCTCTCCCCCTCCTCTCCTCTCCCCCTCTGCTCCTCTCCTCTCCCCCTCTGCTCCTCTCCCCCTCTGCTCCTCTCCTCTTCCCCTCTGCTCCTCTCCTCTCCTCCTCTGCTCCTCTCCTCTCCTCCTCTGCTCCTCTCCTCTCCCCCTCTGCTCCTCTCCTCTTCCCCTCTGCTCCTCTCCTCTCCTGCTCCTCTCCTCTCCTCCTCTGCTCCTCTCCTCTCCCCCTCTGCTCCTCTCCTATCCCCCTCTGCTCCTCTTCCTCTCCTCTCCCCCTCTGCTCCTCTCCTCTCCTCTTCCCCTCCTCTCCTCTCCCCCTCTGCTCCTCTCCTCTTCCCCTCTGCTCCTCTCCTCTCCTCTCCTCTTCCCCTCCTCTCCTCTCTTCTTCCTCTCTGCTCCTCCATGACCTGTGTGAGTTAACACTTCCGCTCTCAAAAATAACACGGTCTGTGTAGCAGGTAGAATGGCAAAGCAACGTGACGCGTATAGTGGAAGTGTTAACCCACGGAGGTCAGACGATGACGGCAATGCAAAAACAACTAAAGCTACTGTATATCTATGGTTGCACAATTCTGGTAACTTTCTCACAAAATGTCATTTGGGGGGTCACGGTTGGATGATTCCTGAAACCAGGAGGGAATTAGCAGGAAATCTGGGACTCCGTCTTCCAGAATTTTTGGAAAACCTGGGAATTTTACAACCCTACACACAGGTGAAAGAGTGTCAGCGTAAACAACTCTAATACTACTGGTAGTATGAACAATACAAGAGCACTAAACCCCCCCTCCAAACAAATATCAAGATTCTCATCTATTCTAAATAAAGGCTGACACCATCCGCAAACACACCGTCCACAAACACACCATCCGCAAACACACTGTCCACAAACACACCATCCACAAACACACCGTCTAGAAACACACCATCCACAAACACACCATCCGCAAACACACTGTCCACAAACACACTGTCCACAAACACACCATCCGCAAACACACTGTCCACAAACACACCATCTACAAACACACCATCTACAAACACACCATCTACAAACACACCCTCTACAAACACACCGTCCGCAAACACACCCCTTTACAAACACAGCATCCGCAAACACACCATCTACAAACACACCATCTACAAACACACCCTCTACAAACACACCGTCCGCAAACACACCCCTTTACAAACACAGCATCCGCAAACACACCATCTACAAACACACCCTTCTACAAACACAACATCCACAAACACACCCTTCCACAAACACACCATCCACAAACACACCCTCTACAAACACACCCTCTACAAACACACCATCCACAAACACACCGTCCACAAACACACCGTCCACAAACACACCATCCACAAACACACCCTCTACAAACACACCGTCTACAAACATACGAAACATCATTCTGAATTCATGACAGGCAAATAAACACAGTAATACACATTTGTGGCCTATCCTGTCGGCAGTCATCCTGGCATGTCCTCTTGCCCTACAGGCAAATACATTTCAAATATACATATACATCATTCATTACCATAACTAAAATGGCCGATCCCAATCCCACCCCATCAACCATCCGACCAATCCCACCCCATCAACCATCCGACCAATCCCACCCCATCAACCATCCGACCAATCCCACCCCATCAACCATCCGACCAATCCCATCCCATCAACCATCCGACCAATCCCACCCCATCAAGCATCCGAACAATCCCACCCCATCAACCATCCGACCAATCCCACCCCATCAACCATCCGACCAATCCCACCCCATCAACCATCCGACCAATCCCACCCCATCAACCAACCGAACCGATCCCACCCCTTTTGTAAATAAAGTACTGATCTTACCAGTTCATGTCAGGCAACTAAACGTAAAACAGAAATACACAGCATATACACATTCATCACCACTGCTAAAATGGCCGACCTTGTCCCACCAACCTCCTTTCCTCCACCAATAAAGCCTTTCTCTTCCAAATCGTTTAAATGTAAAGAATACACAGCAGACCAACCCCCACATAATGTTGTCTCCGGGCTGGACAACAATCGATGGCTGGACAATCAATCAATCAATCAATCGGTCTATAAATCAAACTAAAGTAGATAGTCTTACCAGGTCTCGTCGTTCCTGAACTCCAGTTCTCCGTAGGTGTCCTCAAAGTCCTCCCCTCCTCCCTTGGCGATCCCCTCCATGGTACGATATGGCACGATGACCGTTCCCCTCGCCCCCGAAGTCCTCAGCACCTTCACCTCCATTACGCCCACGCTCTCACTCACGTGACACGTGTCGGTCTCGAAGGTGAATATCCCGGCGTGGTCGTCGTCCAGGATGGTAACTGTGGCGACGGCAGGGAACCCCAGCAGGGCTTTGGGGTATGGGAGAGAGTTCGGAGACAGTAGTGTCTCGTCCTCGTCAGACTCCAAGACGCGCACGTTGCTGAGACGCACGAAGAAGTGCTCGTCCTCCTCGAAGATGTCGTCGTCGATGATGCCGATGCTGATCTCCTTGACGAACTCGCCGGGCTTGAACACCACCGTACCCTCGGTGAACTCGTAGTCTGCGCCTGCGTTGGCTGAGCCGTCCTCCGTCTTGTAGTCAACATAGATGGTCTTCGCCATATCGCCGCCCTTCCTGGAGATGGCCAGCAGGGCGGCGCCGCAGTTTTCCAGGCACTGGTACACGGCGGGTTCGAAGGCGATCCGTGACACGTACTCCTCGACTTCCTCCCCTACCACACACACTTCCTGTACGCTGGCGCTCCTCTTGGTCTGCTCCGCCACGTGCTTCTTCAGGATGTTCCCGGCGCCCGTCATCATGCGCGTGGCCTGGATGCGGTAGAAGGCTCGGCTCTTCTGCTGGTGGGACAAGGCGTAGTAGTTAGCCATCTCTACCAGCTGGTCCATCTCCTTCTCTGGGTGTTTCTGCTTCAGGTCCTTCAGGATCCGGATCATATCCCGCCGAGACTCGTCCACTTCTTTCCCCTCGATCAGGCTGATGAGGTTATGGGCGGCGCCTCCGTCGTGGGCGAAGTGTGAGTTGACCATCTTGCCGCCGCCGTCCATCATCTCGATGCCCTTGGAGCGCTCGTGCTCGGTCTCGATGATGACGCCGCGGTGGTTGTCGGCGCGGTACTTCTTGTGCATGAACTTGTAGAAGAGGAGACGTCGGTCGGCTAGCCAGGCCAGGATGACACAGATGGGGAAGAAGGCCAGGGTTAGCAGCCCCTCCCATATCTGGACCACGTTGGGACTGAACACCGCCAGGATCATGTAGAGCCAGATGTAGGCGAAGATACTCCACGCCGCCGTCACAAAGAACACTCTGAGATGTTTCACCTTCCTCGTCTCTCCCTCGGGGATCACAGACACACACAGGCCGATGATCACGAACATGTTGAAGGCAGCGCTGCCGACGATCGTAGACGGCCCCAGCTCGCCAGCTACAAAGTCGTGTCCGCAGACTTCGATGACAGACAGCAGGATCTCAGGGGTACTAGAACCCAGGGCCATAAGGGTCAGGTTGGAGACCGTCTCGTTCCAGACTCTGATGGTAGCGGTGGTGGTCTCTCCGTTAGCTCTCTTGATAATGATCTCCTTCTCCTGGGAGGTGATGACCTCGATGGCCGCCATGAAGCGGTCCGCTATGATGGACACTCCCAGGAACATGTAGATCATAGCTACAAAGTAGACGATGACTCGGGCCATCTTATCCCCCATGGAGGGGTCCTCAGGGTACCAGATGGGCAGGACAATTCCTGGCTTGCACCTGGACGAGCCCTCGGAGCAGGTGGCATTGTGGGAGTCTGTGGTGGCGGGGCTGGGGGTGGTGCGATCGCCCTCTGCGCACAGGACGGCAGCGGCCACAGAGAGCAGGCCCAACCAGAGGCATGCTGGGTAGGAGGACGACGACCCCGTCCTGATCCCTTGCCCCAGCCTCGTCAGCCTCGGCCTGAAGCGCTCCATCCACCCTCGGGGGTCCTGGGGGTCCTTACCACACTGACGAGCCCTCTGGGATCCAGCACTGGGCTGTCGTTGATACCTCACAACACCTGGAAAGAGAGAGAGAGAGAGAGAGAGAGAGAGAGAGAGAGAGAGAGAGAGAGAGAGAGAGAGAGAGAGAGAGAGAGAGAGAGAGAGAGATAGAGACAGAGAGAGAGAGACAGAGAGAGAGAGATGAAGACAGCGAGAGAGAGAGAGAGACAGAGATGAAGACAGAGAGAGAGACAGAGAGAGAGACAGAGAGAAAGAGAGACAGAGAGAGAGACAGAGAGAGACAGTGAGAGAGAGAGACAGAGAGAGACAGTGAGAGAGAGAGAGAGAGAGAGAGAGAGAGAGACAGATTTAGACAGCGAGACAGAGAGAGAGACATACAGAGACAGAGACAGAGAGAGAGATACAGAGACAGAGACAGAGATGGAGAGAGAGAGAGAGAGAGAGAGAGAGAGAGAGAGAGAGAGAGAGAGAGAGATACAGAGAGAGAGAGAGAGATACAGAGACAGAGAGAGAGAGAGAGAGAGAGAGAGAGAGAGAGAGAGAGAGAGAGAGATTAGACATAACATCAACAGAAGACAACAACAGTCCACTCTGTACTTGGCTACAATACACCTGACAGAGATTAGACATATAATATAGAAACAAGACGACAGCCGACTCTGTGCTTCCACCTATCAGAGAGAACAGAACACAACAGACTGCGAGACATCAACAACAAGTCCATCAGGAAATAGCCTTTTGAAAACCATAATATTGAGGCAATACTATTGGTTGTACACTGAGAATACCAAACACTAGGAACACCTTCCTAGTGGGGGGGGGGGGGGGGGGGGGCAAGGGACGCGTTCCAGCGTTCCACAGGGATGGTTCTTGACAGGTACACAGTTATTGACATAAACCGGTGCGTCTGGCACCTACTACCAAACCCCGTTCAAAGGCACATACATGTCTTGTCTTACATATTCACCCTCTGAATGACACACACACACACACACAATCCATGTCTCAAGGCTTAAAAATCCTTCTTTAACCTGTCACCTCCCCTTTCATCTACACTGATTTGAAGTGGATTTAACAGGTGACATCAATAAGGGATCAAAGCGTTCACCTGGTCAGTCTATGACATGGAAAGAGCAGGTGTTCTTAATGTTTTGTCTACTCAGTGTATATGGAAATACGTTATTTATTTTTATTTATTTTTTTACCGTTATTTTACCAGGTAAGTTGACTGAGAACACGTTCTCATTTGCAGCAACGACCTGGGGAATAGTTACAGGGGAGAGGAGGGGGATGAATGAGCCAATTGTAAACTGGGGATTATTAGGTGACCGTGATGGTTGAGGGCCAGATTGGGAATTTAGCCAGGACACCGGGGTTAACACCCCTACTCTTACGATAAGTGCCATGGGATCTTTAATGACCTCAGAGAGTCAGGACACCCGTTTAACGTCCCATCCGAAAGACGGCACCCTACACAGAGCAGTGTCCCCAATCACTGCCCTGGGGTATTGGGATCTTTGTTTAGACCAGAGGAAAGAGTGCCTCCTACTGGCCCTCCAACACCACTTCCAGCAGCACCTGGTCTCCCATCCAGGGACTGACCAGGACCAACCCTGCTTAGCTTCAGAAGCAAGCCAGCAGTGGTATGCAGGGTGGTATGCTGCTGGCAGCATATACTGTTACCTAAGAGGTCAGCAGGGCATTTTTCTGGGCTACAGCTCAAGTCATGCAAATAAATGTGTACATTTCCCAGATGGAGAAATAGGCCCATGGTGTCAGCAGCTGAAGGCATTCGCAGGAAACTATTTCATCTAGAAAAGTCTAAGCCGTTGGGGGTGGGGGTGGTTCGACTAAGCTAACATATGGAATTGTTTTAAGATAGTCATACCATGAATCATTAAGCTATTTGATTAGGAATTGTAGGACCCCTTTAGATATCAAAAAAATATTTAAAAACATTTTGTGATAAAATATTGAATTTGGCCTTTACAACTATAGCCTATAGAAACGACATTCATAAATGGCAACAAAAAAAAAGACAACAACAAAAAAGAATCATAAGGAATCAGGTTTTAAAGTGTCTGAACTACAGTATATCTAGGAGATATAAGAAAACTCAGGATATATTTTTTTATTTTATTTTTTGGGGCACAATACTACCTCCATGCTCCCATTCATTTGGTTTCCTTCAGACAAGTCCTGTGATACCGGTGGGGGTCGTAGAGCAAAACGGAGAACACCATCGTGTTTGGACACTACAGAACATTTTCATGAGAAGGACGATTTTCGGGATGTCTCATGGTCTGACAAGCACCGCTTCCTAGCTTGGCCACCTTCCACCGCAGACGCGGAAGATATGGGGGAGGCCCGGTGGAGGAGATAGTGGGAGGCAGGGGGAGATATGGGGAGATAGGGGAAGGCAGGGGAGGCAGGGAGGAGATAGGGGAGCAGGGGAGGCAGGGGGGAGGCAGGGGAGGCAGGAAGGAGATAGGGGGAGGCAGGGAGGAGATAGGGGGAGGCAGGGAGGAGATAGGGGGGAGGCAGACACTGAATATCAAGATTTCGTCTCCGACACTGAGGCCTAAACGCACACTGACCACTTCCACTAGACAGACCAGTCTGAACATAGTATGGAGACCAGTCTGAACATAGTATGGAGACCAGTCTGAACATAGTATGGAGACCAGTCTGAACATAGTATGGAGACCAGTCTGAACATAGCATGGAGACCAGTCTGAACATAGTATGGAGCGATTTCAGTGGCAACAGAAATTGTATTTGAATTTAAAATTATAACATTTTGGGGGAAAATTATTTTTATTTTGTATTTTTTCATATGTTATGCACAAATTGAATTGGTGAATTCATAAATTGAACTTGTATTTCATGATTTGAAACTGAATTGAATGAATATTGCATTCAGTTTTAAAATTCGAGTTCAATTAAAATGTATATTTAAATGTAATATTGATGTATTCAGTTTCAATATGGTAGATATTGTCTGTGTATCAAGTTTAGAAACGATCACTTCAAGTTTTTCAAAGTTTCATATATTCAATGTCTCAGATGCATTTAGATTCAGTTCTTAATACCAGAGACAACATCCTGGTACTTTGTCAGCCAGGAAAGGTAGAGGAGAATCGATAGAATCAAACTCTGTCTGTGGTCAACCGAAGCTTCTGGCGGTTTCTGAAGCCGATGTGGCATATTTCATGAATTTTCATCCTATGATTTTGGTCCCGGCATTCTTCCGATGGCATTGATTGAGGAGTACACCACATCAGTCACTGGCTTCATCAATAAGTGCATCGATGACGTCGTCCCCACAGTGACTGTACGTGTATACCCCAACCAGCAGCCATGGATTACAGGCAACATCCGCACTGAGCTAAAGGGTAGAGCTGCCGCTTTCCGGGACTCTAACCCGGAAGCTTCTAAGAAATCCTGCTATGTCCTCCGATGAACCATCAAACAGGCAAAGCGTCAATACAGGAATAAGATCGAATCGTACTACACCGGCTCTGATGCTCGTCGGATGTGGCAGGGCTTGCAAACGATTACAGACTACAAAGGGAAGCACAGCCGAGAGCTGCCCAGTGATACGAGCCTAACAGACAAGCAAAATTACTTCTATGCTCGCTTTGAGGCAAGTAACACTGAAGCATGCATGAGAGCACCAGCTGTTCCGGACGACTGTGTGGTCACGCTCTCCACAGCCGATGTGAGTAAGACCTTTAAACAAGTCAACATTCACAAGGCCGCAGGGCCAGACGGATTACCAGGACGTGCACTCCAAGCATGCGCTGACCAACTGGCGAGTATCTTCACTGACATTTTCAACCTCTCCTTGTCTGAGTCTGTAATACCAACATGTTTCAAGCAGACCACCATAGTAGTCCCTGTGCCCAAGAAAGCGAAGGTAACCTGCCTAAATGATTACCGCCCCGTAGCACTCACGTCTGTAGCCATGAAGTGCTTTGAAAGGCTGGTCATGACTCACATCAACACCATTATCCCAGAAACCCTAGACCCACTGCAATTTGCATACCGGCCCAACAGATCCGCAGATGATGCAATCTCTATTGCACTCCACACTGCCCTTTCACACCTGGACAAAAGGAACACCTATGTTTTGTGCGCCGCCCTATGGGACTCCCGGTCACGGCCGGCTGTGACACAGCCTGGGATCGAACCCCAGGCTGTAGTGATGCCTTAGACCGCTGTGCCACTCGGAGGCCCCCAAATCAGGACGTCTGTCTCGAAAACACACGTGACAACCCTCCTGAAGCATTCCAATCCATCGTCCAATTAAAAAAGGCCTTCTTCAATTGCGTAAGGGGCGAAACTACAGGCTGAGGAGTGAGTTTCCCATCTGCTAAATTAATACAAGTCTTCAAGACCCAGTTAGTCATCAAAAGAGCGTGGTTTGCAATATTATTTCAATTCAGTTTCAAATCCTGAAATGCAAGTTCAATTTATGAATTCAATTATTCAATTTGTGCATTACAAATGTAAAAACATCAAGCCTTAAGAGTCTGCTCGCGGGTCAATCTAATTAACATAATACATAAATCCCCATCAAAATCCTACAGTTTAAGCGAGAGACATCTAGCTTTTGCATGAGCTATAATTTTCTGCATCTCAATCCACCACATCTGCCTATGTTGGCCTTGAATCCCCAAGCTGACAAGGTAAAAAATCTGCCGTTCTGCCCCTGAGCATTGGCAGTAAACCCACTGTTCCCCGGGCACCGAAGACCTGGATGTCGATTAAGGCACCTCTCTGATTCAGGGGGTTAAATGAGGAAGACACATTTCAGTTGAATACATTCGGTTGGACAACTGACTAGGTATCCCCCCTTTTCCCTTTCCCTTTCCCTTCCACATCTGCGGTGGAAAGTGGCAGAGCTACAGCAGTGTTTGTCAGACCATTGGACATCCCGAAAATCGGTCTTCTCACGAAAAGGTCTGCAGCGTCCGAACAGTTTGGCCTACTAACTATGGAAATATGAGACTCTCACGAACACGATGATGTACTCTGTTTCGCTCTACATCCCCCACAAGTGTCACGGGACTCGTCTGAAGTCGGTACCGCCAATGTGCCAACTTCTGTTTGTACCGTCCGAAGTGTTTGGGCTACAAACTAATATGTGGAACAGTCTACTAACTAACATGACTATGGAAAGGGCAGACTCTCCCAAACTCGATGGTGTTCTCCGTTTCACTCTACGTCCCCCACAAGTGTCACAGGACTCGTCTGAAGGTAACCCATACAAATGAATGGTAATAAGGAGGTAGTTTTGTGCCAACAAAAAAAAGGGGGTTCAATATTTGTCCAAAAAAACAAAAACAAATCCTGAACACGAAGGTGTAGGTTGTTCTACTCTACGACAAAAAGCTTCAGTGGAGTCGTCTGAAGGTAACCCAAAACCGGGCTCTAAGAATTGCTAAAAGTGCATACGGGGTAAAACGAATAATGTTTTACGAATAACGTGACTAAACATGAGTCTACATTTTTCTTTCCTAAACACTTCAAAACCATATTCCTTATGATACATTTTGTTCTGCCATTTATGAATGTGTTATTCAATGCGTTTCTCTGGGCTATAGCAGTAAAGGACAAATTCAATATTTGATCAAATAATGTTTTTATATATTTGTTTTTATACATGCAGGGGGTCCTAAAATTCAAAATCAAATAGCTCAATGATCCATGGTATGACCATCTTAAAATCCCCTCCATGAAGACTGGGTGTCAACCTGATGAACCAAACTACTCAGTAATCTCCTCCATGAAGACTGGAGGTCAGCCTGATGAACCAAACTACTCAGTAATCTCCTCCATGAAGACTGGGGGTCAGCCTGATGAACCAAACTACTCAGTAATCTCCTCCATGAAGACTGGAGGTCAGCCTGATGAACCAAACTACTCAGTAATCTCCTCCATGAAGACTGGGGGTCAGCCTGATGAACCAAACTACTCAGTAATCTCTTCCTTTAAGACTGGGGGTCAGCCTGACGAACCAAACTACTCAGTAATCTCCTCCATGAAGACTGGGGGTCAGCCTGATGAACCAAACTACTCAGTAATCTCCTCCATGAAGACTGGAGGTCAGCCTGATGAACCAAACTACTCAGTAATCTCCTCCATGAAGACTGGGGGTCAGCCTGATGAACCAAACTACTCAGTAATCTCCTCCATGAAGACTGGGGGTCAGCCTTATGAACCAAACTACTCAGTAATCTCCTCCATGAAGACTGGGGGTCAGCCTGATGAACCAAACTACTCAGTAATCTCCTCCATGAAGACTGGGGGTCAGCCTGATGAACCAAACAACTCAGTAATCTCCTCCATGAAGACTGGGGGTCAGCCTGATGAACCAAACTACTCAGTAATCTCCTCCATGAAGACTGGGGGTCAGCCTGATGAACCAAACTACTCAGTAATCTCCTCCATGAAGACTGGGGGTCAGCCTTATGAACCAAACTACTCAGTAATCTCCTCCATGAAGACTGGGGGTCAGCCTGATGAACCAAACAACTCAGTAATCTCCTCCATGAAGACTGGGGGTCAGCCTGATGAACCAAACAACTCAGTAATCTCCTCCATGAAGACTGGAGGTCAGCCTGATGAACCAAACAACTCAGTAATCTCCTCCATGAAGACTGGGGGTCAGCCTGATGAACCAAACAACTCAGTAATCTCCTCCATGAAGACTGGGGGTCAACCTGATGAACCAAACTACTCAGTAATCTCCTCCATGAAGACTGGGGGTCAGCCTGATGAACCAAACTACTCAGTAATCTCCTCCATGAAGACTGGGGATCAGCCTGATGAACCAAACTACTCAGTAATCTCCTCCATGAAGACTGGGTGTCAACCTGATGAACCAAACTACTCAGTAATCTCCTCCATGAAGACTGGAGGTCAGCCTGATGAACCAAACTACTCAGTAATCTCCTCCATGAAGACTGGGGATCAGCCTGATGAACCAAACTACTCAGTAATCTCCTCCATGAAGACTGGGGGTCAGCCTGATGAACCAAACTACTCAGTAATCTCCTCCATGAAGACTGGGGGTCAGCCTGATGAACCAAACTACTCAGTAATCTCCTCCATGAAGACTGGGGGTCAGCCTGATGAACCAAACTACTCAGTAATCTCCTCCATGAAGACTGGGGGTCAGCCTGATGAACCAAACTACTCAGTAATCTCCTCCATGAAGACTGGGGGTCAGCCTGATGAACCAAACTACTCAGTAATCTCCTCCATGTAGCCTTACTCCCACACACAATCAAACATGTTTTTTCCTGTATACTGAGTACATCATGTACAATTATAATTAATGTGCTTTGTTTAACTGATTGAACAAACTTTATTTTGTACTTCTATTTGTGGTGTGGTTTGCCCTTTTGGTCTTCTAACCTCACCTGAACACTGTTTTAACCAGTTTTTGAAAAAATCTGTTTTGTCTTTCACTTGGGAATAAAAACATAAAAACCTGGTTTTAGTAGAACTCCCCAAGATTTTTAGAGGTTTTAAATTCAAATTCAATATCCTAATACAAATTCAAAATGATGTAATTCAAATACAATTGATGTTGGCACTGAAATCATTCCATACAATAGCTGTACAGATATTGTCCACATTCATAAAGCCTAAATGGCTAAGGAACTTAAGCACCTCCTGGATTCAACTCTAATCGGACATGACAATGCTCCTTATGATGGCAGGAGTCTGGGCCAGAGACAGTGTGCACACTGTGGAGCACATGGAGAACCGAACAGTTAGCCAGTTAGCCACACACCACACATTGAGACAGACTGACTGACTGACTGACTGACTGACTGACTGACTGACTGACTGACTGACTGACTGAGATGATGACTGACAGAGATGACTGACTGACAGAGATGATGACTGACAGAGATGATGACTGACAGAGATGATGACTGACAGAGATGATGAGTGACAGAGATGATGAGTGACAGAGATGATGACTGACAGAGATGATGACTGACAGAGATGATGAGTGACAGAGATGATGACTGACAGAGATGATGACTGACAGAAATGATGACTGACAGAGATGATGAGTGACAGAGATGACTGACTGACAGAGATGATGAGTGACAGAGATGATGACTGACAGAGATGATGAGTGACAGAGATGATGACTGACAGAAATTATGACTGACAGAAATGATGACTGACAGAGATGATGAGTGACAGAGATGACTGACTGACAGAGATGATGACTGACAGAGATGATGACTGACAGAGATGATGAGTGCTAACGGGCAGTGGGGACAAGGAGAACAGCTAGCTAGAACCATAGAAATTACATTACTAGAAGCAATTTGACTGGAATCTCTATTCAAGCAATTATATTTCTTTAGCCACCCCATCTGTTGAGGCTGACAGAGCTAATGAGAACTAACGGGAGACATTTATTAAAGTTTCCCCTCTTCATCTTCTTTCATCTTCTTTGTGGCCCCTCTGTGTGTGGGGAGCAGATGGGTCCTCCCTGCTCAGCCCCATCTCAACCAGCCATCTCGCCTGAGGCCCCTGAAGCGCACAGCCAATTTAGGATCAATTAGAACAATCTATACAGCCACTGTTAACCAGATCATTCTGTTTCTGTCCTCCATCCTACTGAGGATTACAAGTTTTATTACAGAAGCATACCCATTTTCCCTTCACCTTCTCAATACAATGTGGAATTCGTGTCATTCTAGGTAAGTCTTTTTGCATCGGGAGTCAAGGTAAGACCCAAGTGCAGACTGTGTTGAAGTAACAATGTTTATTGTAACCACAAGGGGCAGGCAAAACGACAGGTCAAGGCAGGCAGGGGTCGATAATCCAGAGCAGAGGTCAAGGTACAGGACGGCACAGGTATAAACACACAGGGGATAACGGGGAAGATGGGCGACAACTGGAGGGGGGTGGAGACAAGCACAAGGATAGGTGAAACAGATCAGGGCGTGACATTTTGCCTACGAACGCACATTAAGGGTTTAGAAAGTAGTGAAGGAAGGAAAGGCTCTATGAGTGTATTGTCTTCTGAAAAAGAGACGATGGAGCAATTTGGAAAAGACAGAATTCCAGGCAGATACAGAATTAGGGTGGCAACATTCCGGTAACTTAGAGACGATGGAGCAATTTGGAAAAGACAGAATTCCAGGCAGATACAGAATTAGGGTGGCAACATTCCGGTAACTTAGAGACGATGGAGCAATTTGGAAGAGACAGAGTTCCAGGCAGATACAGAATTAGGGTGGCAACATTCCATACATGTCCCAAATTCCCAGTTGCTGGTTGGAAGATTCATGGAAATATGGGGGAATAAGTAGGAAATCCAGGGAATATGGGGGAATAAGTAGGAAATCCAGAAATTTGGGGGAATTGTCCCGAATTTTGCCCCCCTAATACTGTATCTGCCTGGAATTTTGTCTCTTTTCCAAATTGCTCCATCGTCTCTAAGTTACCGGAATGTTGCAACCCTATACAGTATAATCGGGCATGTATCAATATAGGGCTGGAGGAGGATTTGTAAAAGATTCACAACATTTCAAGGGTCAAAAATCCTTTCCAGATTTAGTGTAGAGGAAGTTTAATCTACAAAACTCTCCAGACTTCTGGCAGGGTCTCTTCTGGAAAATCCTCTTCCTGCAGGGCCTCTTCTGGCAGAGTCTCTCCTGGCAGGGTCTCTTGTGGCAGGGTCTCCTGTGGCAGGGTCTCTTCTGGCAGGGTCTCGTCTGGCAGGGTCTCCTGTGGCAGGGTCTCGTCTGGCAGGGTCTCCTGTGGCAGGGTCTCCTGTGGCAGGGTCTCTTCTGGCAGGGTCTCCTGTGGCAGGGTCTCCTGTGGCAGGGTCTCTTCTGGCAGGGTCTCCTCTGGCAGGGTCTCTTCTGGCAGGGTCTCTGGCAGGGTCTCCTGTGGCAGGGTCTCTTCTGGCAGGGTCTCCTGTGGCAGGGCCTCTCTTCGTGCAGGGTCTCTTGTGGCAGGGTCTCCTGTGGCAGGGTCTCTTCTGGCAGGGTCTCTTCTGGCACTGCCTCTTCTGGCAGGGCCTCTCCTCGTGCAGGGTCTCTTGTGGCAGGGTCTCTTCTGGCAAGATCTTTTTTGGCAGAGCCTTTCCTCGTGCAGGGTCTCTTCTGGCAGGGTCTCCTCTGGCAGGGTCTCCTCTGGCAGGGTCTCTTCTGGCAGGGTCTCTGGCAGGGTCTCCTGTGGCAGGGTCTCTTCTGGCAAGGCCTCTTGTGGCAAGACCTCTTCTGGTAGGGTCTCTTCTGGCACTGCCTCTTCTGGCAGGGCTTCTCCTCGTGCAGGGTCTCTTCTGGTAAGGGCTCTCCTGGCAGGGCTTTTCTGGCAAGGGCTCTTCTGGTAGGGCCTCTTCTGGCAGGGCCTCCTCTGGCAGGGCCTCCTCTGGCAAGGCTCTCTTCTGGCAGGGCCTCTTCTGGCAGGGCCTCTCCTCGTGCAGGGTCTCTCCCCGTGCAGGGTCTCCTGTGGTAGGGTCTCTTATGGCAGGGTCTCTTGTGGCAAGACTTCTTCTGGTAGGGTCTCCTCTGGCACTGCCTCTTCTGGCAGGGCCTCTCCTCGTGCAGGGGCTCTTCTGGCAGGGCTCTTCTGGTAGGGCCTCTTCTAGTAGGGCCTCTTCTGGCAGGGCCTCTTCTGGCAGGGTCTCGTCTGGCAGGGTCTCCTGTAGCAGGGCCTCCTCTGGCAAGGCTCTCTTCTGGCAGGGCCTCTTCCGGCAGGGCCTCTTCTGGCAGGGCCTCGCCTCATGCAGGGCCTCTTCTGGCAGGGCCTCTCCTTGTGCAGGGCCTCTTCTGGCAGGCTCTCTTTTGGCAGGGCCTCTTCCGGCAGGGCCTCTTCTGGCAGGGCCTCGCCTCATGCAGGGCCTCTTCTGGCAGGGCCTCTTCCGGCAGGGCCTCTTCTGGCAGGGCCTCGCCTCATGCAGGGCCTCTTCTGGCAGGGCCTCTCCATGTGCAGGGCCTTTTCTGGCAGGGCCTCTTCTGGCAGGGCCTCTTCTGGCAGGGCCTCTTCTGGCAGGGCCTCTTCTGCACAATCAAGCATAAGTCAGATAACTCACACTATCAGAGAGACACACACGGCACAGCCTCCACTCCCTAATAGCCTACAGCTGTTTGCTTTCTCCCTCTCTCTCTCTCTCCCTTTCTCCATGGCACTGGTTAAATAAAGTAGCAAAACAAAAATGCTTTTCTGCTGCTTCCCTCACTCGGATCGGACCGGTTGTTCTATAGTTCCTTTCGGAAAAGGGTTTTACAAATATATTTATGCATATTGGGTCCGAGGCTTTCCCGTGTCCATTTCAGAACGGGAACTCTAACTCCCATCACCATTTGTCCTTACCATTCCGATTATTAAAATTAAATTATGAAGTGTTGGGAGAGTGGTTAGAGGGACATTAGAACGCTGAGTACCAGGCCATTAGCGAGGGCTGTTAGCAAGTTCGGAAGGCTACCCATCAGCGCCATTCACATGCACAGTTTTGGATGGGATTACCGTGACCAACGATCACAGAGCACCTTAGCTCTGCTGTCACATCTAACCTGGATGGATATTTGGTTTTAATACAGACGAGAGCACTGAATCCAGCTTCACACAGATATGAGCGGGCGAAGAGTAGCCTACCATGAGATTTGCACTGTCGACCCCGCGCCCTGACTTTGAGAAGCTCCGAACACGAGATGCATCAAGCCACACCCATCTCATTAGTGGTGGACAGATAAGAGACATCATGTCAGACTCATTTACAATTGACTGTCATAGTCCCACATTAACAGTATGTGATGGTGAGTTGAGAAGACAATCAGAAATACTGTTAGAATGTTTTTCTATTGACAGACATAGCCCCAAATTAAAAAGGTAATATTGGCTGTTAATTACAATTTTTTTCACATGATTGGGTTAATTTTTCAGATATCAAAATGGGATCGTAGGCCAAAAAAAACTTTGGGAACCCCTGTTGTAAAGGGTTAAAAAAATATCAATGACGAGCTTCGATTGGTCACTCACATCATGATATTGCGGAGGATTCGAATAAAGTTCAGCTTTCCCCAACTTTAGTCCCGCCTTGTTCAGCTCCCTCGCCTATGCTCCGCCCACACACAACTCCCCATTCTCTTGCTCTCCATCCATTGAAAGGGAAATGACTTTCGATGTTTCGCTCACGCGATGACGCTTTCTAGTGTAAACAAACTGTCGGCATTAGAAGTGCTGCGAATGACAACATTCATCCCCATGGAGAACACCAACTCAATACTATGCACGTGTAACCGATGTGAAATGGCTAGCTAGTTAGCGGTGGTGCGCGCTAGCAGCCTTTCAGTCGGTTACGTCACTTGCTCTGAGACTTGAAGTAGTGGATCCCCTTGCTCTGCAAGGGCCGCGGCTTTTGTGGAGCGATGGGTAACGATCCTTCGTGGGTGACTGTTGTTGATGTGTGCAAAGGGTCCCTGGTTCGCGCCCCGGAACGGGGCGAGGGGACGGACGTAAAGTTAAACCGTTACACAGGTTAGGTCAATTACGGGTGTAATAACACGTTTGTTTTACCAGATTAATGACAATGTTATTACACAGGTATAAGAACAACTTAATATTAAGGGTTTGAACTATTCATTTGAACAGGCTATGCATGTGCAATAGGCTGTAGGCCTTTCAAAACTTTGACTACAAGTCTGTACCTATATTGTGATGTCATTGAAGGACCTCCCTAACGTGGCGCTGTGAAGAGGGCCTCTGTATGTGCATCCATAGATGGATAAGGCCTCCCTCCCTCCCTCCCTCCCTCCCTCTCTCCCTCCCTCCCTCCCTCCCTCCCTCCCTCCCTCTCTCCCTCCCTCCCTCCCTGCCTCCCTGCCTCCCTCTCTCCCTCCCTCCCTCCCTCCCTCCCTCCCTCCCTCCCTCTCTCCCTCTCTCCCTCTCTCTCTCCCTCTCTCTCTCCCTCCCTCACTCTCTCCCTCCTTCCCTCCCTCCCTCCCTCCCTCCATCCCTCCCTCCCTCCCTCCATCCCTCTAGCCCTCACACAGCAATACGCGTCCGAGCCAGCAGTGAACGTACTCTGAGACACATGACAAGACCGTAGGCCTTGTGCCTCGGCAGTGGCACGAGAGAGGAGAAACTGAGACGGCCACGGATCTCTGTCTTGTTTAAGGTGTCTATATGAGAGGCCCGCGAAAAGGCACTCGGGCAGACTCAGCAGGTCGACATGGAGACAGCTAGCCTCGGCTGTTGCTAAATCAATCATCCATAAGGCCTGTTTCTCCTCTCGCAGTCGCAGGCACATCCAATTCCCTCTTACCTAAAGGGGAAATCCCTGCCATAGCCTACAATAGGCCGTACTGCATACCTCTATTATGAATCAAATTAATATGAGTGAAACATAGATCTTGCAGGTAGCAAGCCAAGTTTAAGTGCTAAATTATTATGAGTGTATTATATTTTCAATCCAAAAGGCCCTATAGCAACACTGTAGCTACTGCCTACTACCATCATCAGCAGAAACGTCACTAGGCTTCCTTCCATAATAGTGACACAGTGGTGTAAATAGTAAGGGTCATGTGATCGATGGTAGCCTAATTAATCATCCAGAGATCGGACACAGCCAGGTGGTAGGCTAGCCCATCATAGGCTTGGCATGGCACACGGCTTTAGTATAGAGAGAGAGAGAGAGAGAGAGAGAGAGAGAGAGAGAGAGAGAGAGAGAGAGAGAGAGAGAGAGAGAGAGAGAGAGAGAGAGAGAGAGAGAGAGAGAGAGAGAGAGAGAGAGAGAGAGAGAGAGAGAGAGAGAGAGAGAGAGAGAGAGAGAGAGAGAGAGAGAGAGAGAGAGAGAGAGAGAGAGAGAGAGAGAGAGAGAGAGGGAGAACACACCGCTCAAACACTCCTCATCCTCAAATCTGGAGATGGACATGTTACTGACTCATAGCGCATAGCCAGGCGACATTTGCTGGCATGATGTCAAGCGATCTTGCATGCATAGCCTAGTGGAACCATATGGCCAACGGTTGGGTTTTAAGACTCACATTATCATTGGCCTTATTATAGGCTAGAGTTATTAATTGAAACGCAAAAAAACACAACACCGCGTCATCATTTCAGTACCGCCTCGGATATCGGTCTAGCGGTGTGTCTGCGTCGCTCACCAGAAACGCGGTAGCCTCGAATGTATAGGAGACCCATATACTAACGAGACCCAGACGAATTCATTTCATTACAGCCTACCTGTATTTTTGGTATTCTGAAGTGTTTTCGACACTGCGTAATGTCCCTTTTCCAATCGACCTTTTTACTCAGCAGTAAACGTTTATATCGTTTGTATCATCAGCACTTCCTTCTCCTCAGTCAAACGTGCTGTAGACTAGCTACTGCCGTTGAAATAATACCCCCAGGGGCGATATCGGTTTCCTCACGCACAATCAAGCTGGTCCCCAAGTCCGCTCTGCTTCTGGCCGATCGATCAAACCGGAGGTGATGGCTCGCTTTACATCTCCTCTCCTCTTGCCCGGTAACGTTAAACCCAGCACCACCGCGGTGACGAGAATGTTCTTCTGCGGTCGAAGCCGTTGGATGGAACTTTGGAATCGGAATCCATGCAAACCAAACAGCTCTTCTTCCGCAAACCGAGAGAAAGCAGCGCTTGCCTCGTCTCCAGTCCGTTTCCTCTGTGTTAGCGCAAAAAAAAAAAAAAAAAAAAATTGTATGATGGTCTCGTTAAAACTGTGAGGCTCCTTTTGCTGTCCAGTCCGTTGGTTAATTTATTTAAAAAAATAATGTCTCACCAATCTTGCAAAAATAACCGACCGAGGCTATATCCAACGTTACGACGACCTCAGATAAATCATGTATAAATATTCTATTTGATGATCAATGGATATCATTTTGACACACAAACCGTCGGAAGCTCCAGATTTGTATATTTTCATGACACTTTAAAAATCCAGTTTGAATATAGTATTTTACACTATGCCTATTCATTTCTAAAGATTATATTCGGTCCCTTTTTTCGGAAGCATCGCAGTAGCCTTGCTATTCAACGTGAGCAATGCCTCTCAATCGCCCCCCTTCACCTAAAGTCACACAGACACACACGCGTGTCTACGTCACTATCAGCTGGGTGAGAGAACGAGCGGCACCACGACCCATGAATATCCTGTATTATTGTATTGGTGTAGATGGGGACGGGGATGCAGAGAAGAGCAGAGAGGAGAAGAGATAATCCACGTAGCAGAAGAGACTCAGATCAAATGGAACGCTAATTCATTAGAATTATATTGGTCACGAAACGGATTCTCTTTTGGCATTTTAAATCATATTAAAGTTTATTTGGTCGTTTACACAGATTAGCAGATAAAGCAGGTGTTGTGTTACCAGCTCCAACAGTGGAGTAGAATGTCACTACAACACAATATGTCAATACAAAACAATACACAATAATTCACAAATCAAGAAATATCAGGATGAATCCAATTACAATCCAAGCAGCACTGTGTCAGTAATCCAATGGCAATCTGTGTGCAGGTTATATACCGTGCCTATAGTGAAAGTCTACACACCCCTTGCAGTCTTCACATTTTGCTGCTTTAAAATGTAAATGTAAAAAAAAAAAATGACTCCACATTTTCCAAGTGAAAGTAAAATGATAAAACATTTTCCAAATAAATAAAATATGAAAATGTCTTGATTGCATATGTCTTCACGCCCCACAGTTCATACTTTGTGGAAGCACCTATGGAAGCCAATACAGCTGTTAGTCATTTTGAATAAGATTCTACCAACTCTTAGGGAAACATATATCCATTGTTTTTGTCCCGAATTGCTCAAGCTCAGTACATTTGATTGGTAATCATTGATACACAGCAATATTCAAACATTGTCTCGGATTTTCAAACACATTTAAGTCAATACCGAGACGGGATCAGTCAGGAACCCTCAACACCTCTCGGAAAGCCATTCTGCTGTGTATTTGGCATTGAGGACTGTTTTACCAAAACTTCACAAACACATCAAATTTTACAAATTTAAATTTACAATGTGTGTAATACATGAAAAAATAAAACTCAGGGTTAGGTATTCAGATGTCTGAGGCAGGGTTTCCTCTAACGTTTTACCTGGGCTTTGTTCCTTTTCATATTTATTTTGATCCTGACAAACTTAACAGTCCCTGCTGGTGACAAGCATACCCATAACATGATGCTGCCGCCACCAGACTTGACAATAGATAGGTTTTCACTCTGTGTTGTGTTTTATTAGATTTGACACAAACAAGTAGTGTTTAACTCAGGCCAAAAAAAGTTCATTTCTTTGCCGTGTTGTCTTGCAGTATTAGTCAACGGTCTTGTTGTAAACAGAATGAATGATTCTGAGTGTATATTTTTTTAAACACAGGCTTCATTCTTTTCACTTTGTCATACAGGCCAGTAATGTGGAGTGAATGCAATATTGTTGATCCTTTGTATTTTTCAAGTATTGTGGTTGCAGCATCATGTTATGGGTATGCTTGTCACCGTCAAGGACTGGGGAGTTTGTCAGGATCAAAATAAATATGAAAGGAACAAAGCCCAGGTAAAACGTTAGAGGACTACAGACTTCTGGAAATCACTGCGATAGTGTTTAATTTTTCAGTAGGACAATTGTTCTACCTGTGGCTATGGAACCCTGACCTGTTCACCGGACGTGCTACCTTGTCCCAGACCTGCTGTTTTCAACTCTCTAGAGACAGCAGGAGCGGTAGAGATACTCTGAATGATCGGATATGAAAAGCCAACTGACATTTACTCCTGAGGTACTGACCTGTTGCATCCTCTACAACCACTGTGATTATTACTATTTGACCCTGCTGGTCATCTATGAACGTTTGAACATCTTGGCCATGTTCTGTTATAATCTCCACCCGGCACAGCCAGAAGAGGACTGGCCACCCCTCATAGCCTGGTTCCTCTCTAGGTTTCTTCCTAGGTTCTGGCCTAGGAAATATATAAAGTAAATATATACAGAACGCACCCACTTGTCTTACCAGAGTGTGTTGTTCTATCTTGCTGGTGCAGCGAATATCCATGTCATCATTCAGCCAGGTTTCCGTGAACATAAGATATTACAGTTTTTGATGTCCCATTGGTAGGATATTCGTGATCGTACCTCGTCTAATTCATTGTCCAATGATTGCACGTTGGTGAGTAATATTGATGGTAACGGCAGCTTTCCCAGTCGCCTTCTGTGGATCCTTACGAGGCACCCTGCTCTGTGTCCTCTGTACCTGCGTCTCTTCCTCTTGCAAATAACTGGGATGTTGGCCTCGTCGGGTGTTCGGAGAATGTCCTGTACGTCCTTTCTGCTTGTTGATGAAAAATCGTTGTCTAATCCGAGATGAGTGATCGCTGTCCTGATATCCAGAAGCTCTTTTTTTGCCGTAAGATACGGTGGCAGAAACATTATGTACAAAATAATTTACAAATAACGCGAAAAACCTAAACATAATAGCACTACTGGCCCGTAGAACTGCGACCATTTTCAGAGTGATATCTAACCTACAGTACTATGAATCTAAAATATATGGATACATACAGTTTACAGTGGCTTGCAAAAGTATTCACCCCCTTTGGCATTTTTCCTACTTTGTTGTCTTACAACCTGGAATTAAAAGAGATTTTGGGGGGTTTTGTATCATTTCATTTACACAACATGCGTACCACTTTGAAGATGCAAAATATTTTTTCCTGGGAAACAAGAAATAAGAGAAAACTTGAGCGTGCATAACTATTCACCCCCCCCAAAGTCAATACTTTGTAGAGGCACCTTTTGCAGCAGTTACAGCTGAAAGTCTCTTGGGATATGTCTCTATAAGCTTGGCACATCTAGCCACTGGGATTTTTACACATTCTTCAAGGCAAAACTGCTCCAGCTCCTTCAAGTTGGATGGGTTCCGCTGGTGTACAGCAATCTTTAAGTCATACCACAGATTCTCATTTGGATTGAGGTCTGGGCTTTGACTAGGCCATTCCAAGACATTTAAATGTTTCCCCTTAAACCACTCAAGTGTTGCTTTAGCAGTATGCTTAGGGTCATTGTCCTGCTGGAAGGTAAACCTATGTCCCAGTCTCAAATTTCTGGAAGACTGAAACAGGTTTCCCTCAAGAATTTCCCTGTATTTAGCGCATTCCATCATTCCTTCAATTCTGACCAGTTTCCCAGTCCCTGCCGATGAAAACATCCCCACAGCATGATTCTGCCACCATCATGCTTCACTGTGGGGATGGTGTTCTCAGGGTGATGAGAAGTGTTGGGTTTGCACCAGACATAGCGTTTTCCTTGATGGCCAAAACGTTCAACTTTTGTCTCATCTGACCAGAGTACCTTCATCCATATGTTTAGGGAGTCTCCAAACGTGTTTGATTATATTTTTCTTTAAGCAATGGCTTTTTTTTCTGGCCACTCTTCCGTAAAGCCCAGCTCTGTGGAGTGTACGGCTTAAAGTGGTAATATGGACAGATACTCCAATCTCCGCTGTGGAGCTATGCAGCTCCTTCAGGGTTATCTTTTGTCTCTTTTTTGCCTCTCTGATTAAAGCCCTCCTTGCCTAGTCCTTGCTTGACCTCTCTTGGGTAGGGGGATCACGTCCGGATGAAAAGCTTGCCCAGAGTAAACTGCCTGCTACTCAGGCCCAGATGCTAGGATATGCATAGTATTAGTATATTTGGATGGACAACACTCTGAAGTTTCTAAAACTGTTTGAATGATGTCTGTGAGTATAACAGAACTCAAATGGCAGAAAACCTGAGAAAAAATCCGACCAGGAAATGGGAAATCTGAGGTTTGTAGTTTTTCAACTCTTTGCTTATCCAAGATACAGTGGAAATGGGGTCATATTGCACTTCCTAAGGCTTCCACTAGATGTCAACAGTCTTTAGAACCTTGTTTGAGGCTTCTACTGTGAAGTGGGGGCGAATGAGATGGGAATGAGTCAGAAATCTGCCAGAGAGCCACGAGCTGACCAGGCGCGTTCACGTCAGAGAGTTAGCTTGCGTTCCATTGCATTTCTGAAAACAAAGGAATTCTCCGGTTGGAACATTATTCAAGATTTATGATAAAAACATCCTAAAGATTGATTCTATACATCGTTTGACACGTTTCTACGGACTGTAACGGAACTTTTTGACTTCGTCTGCACCCAGTGATCGCGCGTCATGAATTATGATTACCGGGCTATTAACGCGCTAACAAAAAGGAGGTATTTGGACATAAATGATGGACATTATCAAACAAAAAGGAGGTATTTGGACATAAATTATGGACATTATCAAACAAAAAGGAGGTATTTGGACATAAATTATGGACATTATCAAACAAAACAGACATTTATTGTGGAACTGGGATTCCTGGGAGTGCATTCTGATGAAGATGATCAAAGGTAAGTGAATATTTATAATGTTATTCTGACATCTGTTGACCACACAACATGGCGGATATCTCTTTGGGTTGTTTTGGTCTCTGAGCGCTGTACTCAGATTATTGCATGGTGTGCTTTTTCCGTAAAGTTGTTTTGAAATCTGACACAGCGGTTGCATTAAGGAGAAGTGGATCTAAAATTTCATGCATAACAGTTGTATCTTTTAGCAATGTTTATTATGAGTATTTGTGTAAATTGATGTGGCTCTCTGCAAAATCACCAGATGTTTTGGAACTACTGAACATAACGCGCCAATGTAAACTCAGATTTTAGGATATAAATATGAACTTCACCGAACAAAACATACATGTATTGTGTAACATGAAGTCCTATGAGTGTCATCTGATGAAGATCATCAAAGGTCAGTGATTAATTGTATCTTTATTTCTGCTTTTTGTGACTCCTCTCTTTGGCTGTAAAAATGGCTGTGTTTTTCTGTGACTTGGCTCTGACCTAACATAATCGTTTGGTGTGCTTTCGTCGTAAAGCCTTTTTGAAATCGGACACTGTGGCTGGATTTACAACAAGTGTATCTTTAAAATGGTGTAAAATACTTGTATGTTTGAGGAATTTTAATGATGGGATTTCTGTTGTTTTGAATTTGGCGCCCTGCAGTTTCACTGGCTGTTGACGAGGTGAGACACTACCGTCCCACATACCCTATTAATAGTTTTGGTTTTCTGCCAAGAGAGGTTAACCTCTCTTGGCAGGTTTGTTGTGGAGCCATATTCTCTCTTTATAACCCAACCCAGATCTTTACTTCTCCACAACTTTGTCCCTGACCTGTTTGGAGAGCTCCTTGATGGTGCCCCTTGCTTAGTGGTGTTGCAGACTCTGGGGCCTTTCAGAACAGGTGTATATATACTGAGGTCACGTGACAGATCATGTGACACTTAGATTGCACACAGGTGGACTTTATTTAAGTAATTATGTGACTTCTGAAGGTAATTGGTTGCACCATATCTTATTTAGGGGCATCATAGCAAAGGGGGTGAATACATATGCACGCACCACTTTTCTGTTTTTTATTTTAATGAATTATTTTAAACAAGTCATTTTTTTCATTTCACTTCACCAATTTGGACTATTTTGTGTATGTCCATTACATGAAATACAAATAAAAATCCATTTAAATTACAGGTTGTAATGCAACAAACTAGGAAAAATGCCAAGGGGAATGAATACTTTTGCGAGGCACTGTACTTCTCCAAACTACTTAGTTGAAAGACCTACAATAAATATGATGAATTTCTCTATTCTCTTTGTTCCATTCATTCCCTTTGTTTCATTCATTCTCTTTGTTCCATTCATTCCCGTGTGGTGGTCCCGTGGTCCCGTGTGGCTCAGTTGGTAGAGCATGGCGCTTGCAACGCCAGGGTTGTGGGTTCATTCCCCACGGGGGGACCAGGATGAATATGTATGAACTTTCCAATTTGTAAGTCGCTCTGGATAAGAGCGTCTGCTAAATGACTTAAATGTAAATGTAAAATTCCCTTTGTTCCATTCATTCCCTTTGTTTCATTCATTCTCTTTGTTTCATTCATTCTCTTTGTTTCATTCATTCTCTTTGTTTCATTCATTCCCTTTGTTTCATTCATTCTCTTTGTTCCATTCATTCCCTTTGTTCCATTCATTCCCTTTGTTTCATTCATTCTCTTTGTTTCATTCATTCTCTTTGTTTAATTTATTCCCTTTGTTTCATTCATTCTCTTTGTTTCATTCATTCTCTTTGTTTCATTCGTTCTCTTTGTTTCATTCATTCTCTTTGTTTCATTCATTCTCTGTTTCATTCATTCAATTTGTTTTATTTAATTCACTTTGTTTCATTCATTCTCTTTGTTTCATTCATTCTCTTTGTTTCATTCATTCTCTTTGTTTCATTCATTCTCTTTGTTTCCTTCATTCTCTTTGTTTCATTCATTTCGTGACTGTCTATTTCATCCCAAATTGAATCTGGGATAAATCTACTGTAACATCTAGTGATTTTGTATGACTGTGTAGTCTATGTGGAAATCAATAAGTACTTGTTCAGAAAAAGTGTGACTGCTCTGGAAATCATGTTCTGCTTCTGCCAACCTGACAGAGATGCAGAGACACACACACACACACACACACACACACACACACACACACACACACACACACACACACACACACACACACACACACACACACACACACACACACACACACACACACACACACACACACACACACACACGCACGCACACAGAGCTCTATCTGCAGTGAGCTACTGGGGGTGAACAACCATTTCAGTTAAATTACATCAGATCTAATTTAGCCAGATATCTCTGAATGTGTGGAATATAATACAGAAGAAGAATACTATAAAAGTGAGGGGAAATGGTCCCTGATTCCACCATCTTTTAGTTGTGAAAATCCATTGTGATGCGTACAAAGCTCTCCCTCGCCCTCCATTTGGCAAATCTGACCATAAATCTATCCTCCTGATTCCTGCTTACAAGCAAAAACTAAAGCAGGAAGCACCAGTGACTCGGTCTGTAAGAAAGTGGTCAAATGAAGCATATGCTAAACTACAGGACTGTTTTGCTAGCACAGAATGGAACATGTTCCGAGATGATTCCAATGGCATTGAGTATTACACCACATCAGGCACTGGCTTCATCAATAAGTACATCGAGTACGTCGTCCCCACAGTGACTGTACGTACATACCCCAACCAGAAGCCATGGATTACAGGCAACATCCGCACACTTAGCTAAAGGGTAGAGCTGCTGCTTTCAAGGAGCGGGACTATAACCCGGAAAATTATAAGAAATCCTGCTATGCCCTCTGACGAACCATCAAACAGGCAAC
Source organism: Salvelinus alpinus (assembly GCF_045679555.1). Taxonomy (NCBI): domain Eukaryota; kingdom Metazoa; phylum Chordata; class Actinopteri; order Salmoniformes; family Salmonidae; genus Salvelinus; species Salvelinus alpinus. Next base: position 42,504,008 of record NC_092110.1, on the reverse strand, counting down.
GCGTCAATACAGGGCTAAGATTGAATCGTACTACACCAGCTCCAACGCTCGTCTTATGTGGCAGGGCTTGCAAACTATTACAGACTACAAAGGGAAGCACAGCCGCGAGCTGCCCAGTGACACGAGCGTACCAGACAAGCTAAATAATTTCTATGCTTGCTTCGAGGCAAGCAACACTGAGGCACGCATGAGAGCATCAGCTGTTCCGCACGACTGTGTGATCACGCTCTCCGTAGCAGAAGTGAGTAAGACCTTTAAACAGGTCAACATACACAAGGCTGCGGGCCAGACGGATTACCAGGACGTGTGCTCCGAGCATGTGCTGACCAACTGGCAGGTGTCTTCACTGACATTTTCAACATGTCCCTGCTTGAGTCTGTAATACCAACATGTTTCAAGCAGACCACCATAGTCCCTGTGCCCAAGACCACGAAGGTAACCTGCCTAAATGACTACTGTCATGATGTTGGCCTGTTGGGGAAGGTTTATGACCCCCATAAATACCTTCCCCCCCCGTTTTGTCTCGCTCTACTCTATAGAGTTGACTCTTGAAAAGCCCTTTGTTAACATAGAGAGTCTGGGAACATCAAAAGGTGGGGGAAGGGAACCATATTTCGGTAATCCAACCAGCTGAAAATATGCGTTGGTACTTAGAGAATATGATGTCAGATCAGTTGGCGTCTGAGACATTACTGATGACAGGACGACATAAACTGTATAACACATTCTAGTTATCAGATTCACATGGAATTGTTGTGCAATTTAAATGTTTAAATATGAAACTATTTGTGAAAAGATGAAATGTAATTTTCAGCTTCTTAATGAGAGAACGGTTTGTCATAAGAACACCACTCTGCCCAAGTGAACAGACATGGGTTGTAAACTATGAAACACGCCCTTCTTTCACCACTATATAAACCCGTTGACAAAAATTAAACTTCCTGTTCCAAGGACGTGCCAACTTGCAGTCCCTGCATTAAAAGGACAAGATCACCAACAGAACTAAGCCAACCTCATCGTGAGCTCTGGTTGAACGACAAGAACGTAACGAAATTAGCATCGAATCTCAACGTGAAGGTGACGACCTACACGCCGAAGGATGAATTTCGACTATACGAGCCAGAATATAGCATGAGCTTAAAAGTATGGCAACTTGGTATGAACTTTGAACTCTTATTCACTAAAGAAGTGATACCCTCTCCACCCGCTAAACGTGGGCTAGGAGAGGACGGGCAGAGTATCCATTCTACCACGCTCCAGTTCACCACTAGACATTCTTCAGAGGACCAGAGATCCATGCTGGACCAACCCGCCTTCTATCTACGACCAATCTACCGAAGCGCAGCTCAGAGTAAATATTTATTGCATTTTCCTTTTTCAAATGGGCGGTTATTTAGAATGCATAAGATACTGTATTTATGAGAGCATAGCTGCCTACGGCCCGATAGAGAGACAAAATCTTTTTGTTCCTCAGTCTTCCCGCTCTTTCATTCAAAACCCAACCCTCTTTCTTTGTGTAACCAGCCGTCATATCTGTTCCGTCCGCTAGGGACGTTTTCCTTTATGACATCATTTGTAATCAATGTATGATCCATTCTGTGTATATGTAATTCTGTGTGATTATTTAGGTATTTAGTAAATAAATAATTAATCCAAATTTTGTATTGCTGATTCAACTTGTTAGCCAGGGTTCGTGAAGATAACCAAGAATTTACAACTTTCAGATGAGAGTGAATAAGGTGACGATTAAATATTGACTGCTATTGAGGTAAAAGATGACCAGGTCTTTAAGAGTTTATCCGGAATATAACAGCTCTATAAACATTATTTCGTGGTGCCCCGACTTTCTAGTTAATTACATTTACATGATTAGCTTAATCAGGTAATATTAATTACAGAGAAATGATTTTATGGAATAGCATGTCATATCACTTAATCCGGCATAGCCAAAGACACGACACTACAGACCCATAGAACTCACGTCCGTAGCTATGAAGTGCTTTGAAAGGCTGGTAATGGCTCACATCAACACCGTTATCCCAGAAACTCTAGACCCACTCCAATTTGCATACTGCCCAAACAAATAAACTTTGATTTGATTTACACTATAGTAAATGGTGGTATATTGCAATAATACATACAGTAATTCAATTCAATTCAATTTTATTTTATATAGCCCTTCGTACATCAGCTAATATCTCGAAGTGCTGTACAGACACCCAGCCTAAAACCCCAAACAGCTAGTAATGCAGGTGTAGAAGCACGGTGGCTAGGAAAAACTCCCTAGAAAGGCCAAAACCTAGGAAGAAACCTAGAGAGGAACCAGGCTATGAGGGGTGGCCAGTCCTCTTCTGGCTGTGCCGGGTGGAGATTATAACAGAACTATGCCAAGATGTTCAAAAATGTTCATAAGTGACAAGCATGGTCAAATAATAATCATGAATAATTTTCAGTTGGCTTTTCATAGCCGATCATCAAGAGTTGAAAAACAACAGGTCTGGGACAGGTGGCGGTTCCATAACCGCAGGCAGAACAGCTGAAACTGGAATAGCAGCAAGGCCAGGCGGACTGGGGACAGCAAGGAGTCACCACGGGCGGCAGTCCCGACGCATGGTCCTAGGGCCCAGGTCCTCCGAGAGAAAGAAAGAGAGAAGGAGAAAATTAGAGAGAGCCAAGATTTTCAAAATGTTCATAAAAGACAAGCATGGTCAAATAATAATCAGGAATAAATCTCAGTTGGCTTTTCATAGCCGATCATTAAGAGTTGAAAACAGCAGGTCTGGGACAGTTAGGGGTTCCGTAACCGCAGGCAGAACAGTTGAAACTGGAATAGCAGCAAGGCCAGGCGGACTGGGGACAGCAAGGTGTCATCATGCCCGGTAGTCCTGACATATGGTCCTAGGGCTCAGGTTCTCAGAGAGAAAGAGAGAACGAAAGAATTAGAGAGAGCATACTTAAATTCACACAGGACACTGGATAAGACAGGAGAAGTACTCCAGGTAACCAACTGACCCTAGCCCCCCGACACATAAACTACTGCAGCATAAATACTGGAGGCTGAGACAGGAGCGGTCAGGAGACACTGTGGCCCCATCCGAAGAAACCCCCGGACAGGGCCAAACAGGAAGGATATAACCCCACCCACTTTGCCAAAGCACAGCCCCCGCACCACTAGAGGGAAATCCTCAACCACCAACATTACAATCCGGAGACAAGGCCGAGTATAACCCACAAAGGTCTCCACCACAGCACAAACCAAGGGGGGGCGCCAACCCAGACAGGAAGATCACGTCAGTAACTCAACCCACTCAAGTGACGCACCCCTCCTAGGGACGGCATGAAAGAGCACCAGCAAGCCAGTGACTCAGCCCCTGTAACAGGGTTAGAGGCAGAGAATCCCAGTGGAGAGAGGGGAACCGGCCTGGCAGAGACAGCAAGGGCGGTTCGTTGCTCCAGAGCCTTTCCGTTCACCTTCACACTCCTGGGCCAGACTACACTCAATCATATGACCTACTGAAGAGATAAGTCTTCAGTAAAGACTTAAAGGTTGAGACCGAGTCTGCGTCTCTCACATGGGTAGGCAGACTATTCCATAAAAATGGAGATCTATAGGAGAAAGCCCTGCCTCCCGCTGTTTGCTTAGAAATTCTAGGGACAATTAGGAGGCCTGCGTCTTGTGACCGTAGCGTACGTATTGGTATGTACGGCAGGACCAACTCGGAAAGATAGGTAGGAGCAAGCCCATGTAACGCTTTATAGGTTAACAGTAAAACCTTGAAATCAGCCCTTGCCTTAACAGGAAGCCAGTGTAGGGAAGCTAGCACTGGAGTAATATGATCAAATTTCTTGGTTCTAGTCAGGATTCTAGCAGCCGTATTTAGCACTAACTGAAGTTTATTTAGTGCTTTATCCGGGTAGCCGGAAAGTAGAGCATTGCAGTAGTCTAACCTAGAAGTAACAAATGCATGGATTAATTTTTCTGCATCATTTTTGGACAGAAAATTTCTGATTTTTGCAATGTTACGTAGATGGAAAAAAGCTGTCCTTGAAACAGTCTTGATATGTTCGTCAAAAGAGAGATCAGGGTCAAGAGTAACGCCGAGGTCCTTCACAGTTTTATTTGAGACGACTTTACAACCATCAAGATTAATTGTCAGATTTAACAGAAGATCTCTTTGTTTCTTGGGACCTAGAACAAGCATCTCTGTTTTGTCCGAGTTTAAAAGTAGAACGTTTTCAGCCATCCACTTCCTTATGTCTGAAACACAGGCTTCTAGCGAGGGCAATTTTGGGGCTTCACCATGTTTCATTGAAATGTACAGCTGTGTGTCATCCGCATAGCAGTGAAAGTTAACATTATGTTTTCGAATAACATCCCCAAGAGGTAAAATATATAGTGAAAACAATAGTGGTCCTAAAACGGAACCTTGAGGAACACCGAAATGTACAGTTGATTTGTCAGAGGACAGACCATTCACAGAGACAAACTGATATCTTTCCGACAGGTAAGATCTAAACCAGGCCAGAACTTGTCCGTGTAGACCAATTTGGGTTTCCAGTCTCTCCAAAAGAATGTGGTGATCGATGGTGTCAAAGGCAGCACTAAGGTCTAGTAGCACGAGGACAGATGCAGAGCCTCGGTCTGACGCCATTAAAAGGTCATTTACCACCTTCACAAGTGCAGTCTCAGTGCTATGATGGGGTCTAAAACCAGACTGAAGCATTTCGTATACATTGTTTGTCTTCAGAAAGGCAGTGAGTTGCTGCGCAACAGCTTTTTCTAAAATTTTTGAGAGGAATGGAAGATTCGATATAGGCCGATAGTTTTTTATATTTTCCGGGTCAAGGTTTGGCTTTTTCAAGAGAGGCTTTATCACTGCCACTTTTAGTGAGTCTGGTACACATCCGGTGGATAGAGAGCTGTTTATTATGTTCAACATAGGAGGGCCAAGCACAGGAAGCAGCTCCTTCAGCAGTTTAGTAGGAATAGGATCCAGTATGCAGCTTGAAGGTTTAGAGGCCATGATTATTTTCATCATTGTGTCAAGAGATATAGTACTAAAACACTTAAGTGTCTCTCCCGATCCCAGGCCCTCGCAGAGCTGTGCGGATCCAGGACAGCTAAGCCCTGGAGGAATACGCAGATTCAAAGAGGAGTCCGTAATTTGCTTTCTAATGGTCATGATCTTTTCCTCAAAGAAGTTCATGAATTTATTACTGCTGAAGTGAAAGCCATCCTCTCTTGGGGAATGCTGCTTTTTAGTTAGTTTCGCAACAGTATCAAAAAGAAATTTTGGATTGTTCTTATTTTCCTCGATTAAGTTGGAAAAGTAGGATGATCGAGCAGCAGTGAGGGCTCTTCGGTACTGCACGGTACTGTCTTTCCAAGCTAGTCGGAAGACTTCCAGTTTGGTGTGGCGCCATTTCCGTTCCAATTTCCTGGAAGCTTGCTTCAAAGCTCGGGTATTTTCTGTATACCAGGGAGCTAGTTTCTTATGACAAATGTTTTTCGTTTTTAGGGGTGCAACTGCATCTAGGGTATTGCGCAAGGTTAAATTGAGTTCCTCAGTTAGGTGGTTAACTGATTTTTGTCCTCTGATGTCCTTGGGTAGGCAGAAGGAGTCTGGAAGGGCATCAAGGAATTTTTGTGTTGTCTGAGAATTTATAGCACGACTTTTGATGCTCCTTGGTTGGGGTCTGAGCAGATTATTTGTTGCGATTGCAAACGTAATAAAATGGTGGTCCGATAGTCCAGGATTATGTGGAAAAACATTAAGATCTACAACATTTATTCCATGGGACAAAACTAGGTCCAGAGTATGACTGTGGCAGTGAGTAGGTCCAGAGACATGTTGGACAAAACCCACTGAGTCGATGATGGCTCCGAAAGACTTTTGGAGTGGGTCTGTGGACTTCTCCATGTGAATATTAAAATCACCAAAAATTAGAATATGATCTGCTATGACTACAAGGTCTGATAGGAATTCAGGAAACTCAGAGAGGAACGCTGTATATGGCCCAGGAGGCCTGTAAACAGTAGCTATAAAAAGTGATTGAGTAGGCTGCATAGATTTCATGACTAGAAGCTCAAAAGACGAAAAAGACGAAAACCCTCTACAATTACAGTACTGTAGTGACTTTGTCACAAGACTTAACGGTCTGATGCTAAACTCAACAAAGTAAAGTTCAGCACCACAGTAACAGAATCCTACTGTTGAAATTCAGCACCACAGTAACAGAATCCTACTGTTGAAATTCAGCACCACAGTAACAGAATCCTACTGTTGAAATTCAGCACCACAGTAACAGAATCCTACTGTTGAAGTTCAACACCACAGTAACAGAATCCTACTGTTGAAATACAGCACCACAGTAACAGAATCCTCCTGTTGAAATTCAGCACCACAGTAACAGAATCCTCCTGTTGAAATTCAGCACCACAGTAACAGAATCCTCCTGTTGAAATTCAGCACCACAGTAACAGAATCCTCCTGTTGAAATTCAACACCACAGTAACAGAATCCTCCTGTTGAAATTCAGCACCACAGTAACAGAATCCTACTGTTGAAGTTCTGTACCACAGTAACAGAATCCTCCTGTTGAAATTCAACACCACAGTAACAGAATCCTACTGTTGAAATTCAGCACCACAGTAACAGAATCCTCCTGTTGAAATTCAACACCACAGTAACAGAATCCTACTGTTGAAATTCAGCACCACAGTAACAGAATCCTCCTGTTGAAATTCAACACCACAGTAACAGAATCCTACTGTTGAAGTTCTGCACCACAGTAACAGAATCCTACTGTTGAAGTTTTGCACCACAGTAACAGAATCCTACTGTTGAAATTCAACACCACAGTAACAGAATCCTACTGTTGAAATTCAACACCACAGTAACAGAATCCTCCTGTTGAAATTCAACACCACAGTAACAGAATCCTACTGTTGAAGTTCTGCACCACAGTAACAGAATCCTACTGTTGAAGTTCTGCACCACAGTAACAGAATCCTACTGTTGAAATTCAACACCACAGTAACAGAATCCTACTGTTGAAATTCAACACCACAGTAACAGAATCCTCCTGTTGAAATTCAACACCACAGTAACAGAATCCTCCTGTTGAAATTCAGTACCACAGTAAAAGAATCCTACTGTTGAAGTTCTGCACCACAGTAACAGAATCCTCCTGTTGAAGTTCTGCACCACAGTAACAGAATCCTCCTGTTGAAATTCAGCGCCACAGTAACAGAATCCTCCTGTTGAAATTCAGCACCACAGTAACAGAATCCTCCTGTTGAAATTCAGCACCACAGTAACAGAATCCTCCTGTTGAAGTTCAGCACCACAGTAACAGAATCCTCCTGTTGAAGTTCTGCACCACAGTAATGGTGTTACCATTCAGACATAATCATACAAAAAAATTACCAGTAAGACCTCAACTGGAAGTATTTAGGCAATTCCATGGTAACGGAGTTACGCATTGACTTAGGTTTTTAACTTTAAAATTTATACCTAACAAAAAACAAATTTTATAGTAAATTTAAAGTTTAACAAACCATACAACTCTATGCACAAGGACTTCTTTTAACAATTTACACTGAAATGTTAACAAAAACTAATTTAGTGGAAGAACTATGCTGTACTGTGCTATCAAAACTCATGAAACATACGTCTATGATAGGTTCAGATTTGGTCCAGTCTGGTCCGTCTGTGGACGTTCATATCAAGGCTAAGATGGACTGACCAAATTTTCACTACTTTTTGGTTACATTAAATGGAAAGAGAGGAGGCTCATGGGTAGGTGACAGTAAAATCCAGGAGAGGGGACATTAACTGGAGAATGAGAGAGCGAGGCAGAGAGAGAGAGAAGCAGAGAGAGAGAGAGAGGTAGAGAGAGAGAGAAGCAGAGAGAGAGAGAGAGGTAGAGAGAGAGAGAGAGAGAGAGAGGTAGAGAGAGAGAGAGAGAGAGAGGTAGAGAGAGAGAGAGGTAGAGAGAGAGAGAAGCAGAGAGAGAGAGAGGTAAAGAGAGAGAGAAGCAGAGAGAGAGAGAGGTAGAGAAAGAAAGAAGCAGAGAGAGAGAGAGAGAGAGAGAGAGAGAGTAGAGAGAGAAAGAAGCAGAGAGAGAGAGAGAGAAGCAGAGAGAGAGAGAGAGAGAGAGAGAGAGAGAGAGAGAGAGAGAGAGAGAGAGAGAGAGAAGCAGAGAGAGAGAGAGGTAGAGAGAGAGAGAGAGAGAGAGAGAGAGAGAGAGAGAGAGAGAGAGAGAGGTAGAGAGAGAGAGAGAGAGAGAGAGAGAGAGAGGTAGAGAGAGAGAGAGAGAGAGAGAGAGAGAGAGGTAGAGAGAGAGAGGGAGAGAGAGAGAGAGAGAGAGAGAGAGAGAGAGAGAGAGAGAGAGAGAGAGAGAGAGAGAGAGAGAGAGAAGCAGAGAGAGAGAGAGGTAGAGAGAGAGAGAGAGAGAGAGAGAGAAGCAGAGAGAGAGAGAGGTAGAGAGGGAGAGAGAGAGAGAGAAAGAAGCAGAGAGAGAGAATCCTCCTGTTGAAATTCAACACCACAGTAACAGAATCCTACTGTTGAAATTCAGCACCACAGTAACAGAATCCTCCTGTTGAAATTCAACACCACAGTAACAGAATCCTACTGTTGAAATTCAGCACCACAGTAACAGAATCCTCCTGTTGAAATTCAACACCATAGTAACAGAATCCTACTGTTGAAGTTCTGCACCACAGTAACAGAATCCTACTGTTGAAGTTTTGCACCACAGTAACAGAATCCTACTGTTGAAATTCAACACCACAGTAACAGAATCCTACTGTTGAAATTCAACACCACAGTAACAGAATCCTCCTGTTGAAATTCCACACCACAGTAACAGAATCCTACTGTTGAAGTTCTGCACCACAGTAACAGAATCCTACTGTTGAAGTTCTGCACCACAGTAACAGAATCCTACTGTTGAAATTCAACACCACAGTAACATAATCCTACTGTTGAAATTCAACACCACAGTAACAGAATCCTCCTGTTGAAATTCAACACCACAGTAACAGAATCCTCCTGTTGAAATTCAGTACCACAGTAACAGAATCCTACTGTTGAAGTTCTGCACCACAGTAACAGAATCCTACTGTTGAAATTCAACACCACAGTAACAGAATCCTACTGTTAAAGTTCAGCACCACAGTAACAGAATCCTACTGTTGAAGTTCAGCACCACAGTAACAGAATCCTCCTGTTGAAGTTCAGCACCACAGTAACAGAATCCTCCTGTTGAAGTTCTGCACCACAGTAACAGAATCCTCCTGTTGAAATTCAGCACCACAGTAACAGAATCCTCCTGTTGAAATTCAGCACCACAGTAACAGAATCCTCCTGTTGAAATTCAGCACCACAGTAACAGAATCCTCCTGTTGAAGTTCTGCACCACAGTAACAGAATCCTCCTGTTGAAGTTCTGCACCACAGTAACAGAATCCTCCTGTTGAAATTCAGCACCACAGTAACAGAATCCTCCTGTTGAAATTCAGCACCACAGTAACAGAATCCTCCTGTTGAAATTCAGCACCACAGTAACAGAATCCTCCTGTTGAAGTTCAGCACCACAGTAACAGAATCCTCCTGTTGAAGTTCTGCACCACAGTAATGGTGTTACCATTCAGACATAATCATAAAAAAAATTACCAGTAAGACCTCAACTGGAAGTATTTAGGCAATTCCATGGTAACGGAGTTACGCATTGACTTAGGTTTTTAACTTTAAAATTTATACCTAACAAAAAACAAATTTTATAGTAAATTTAAAGTTTAACAAACCATACAACTCTATGCACAAGGACTTCTTTTAACAATTTACACTGAAATGTTAACAAAAACTAATTTAGTGGAAGAACTATGCTGTACTGTGCTATCAAAACTCATGAAACATACGTCTATGATAGGTTCAGATTTGGTCCAGTCTGGTCCGTCTGTGGACGTTCATATCAAGGCTAAGATGGACTGACCAAATTTTCACTACTTTTTGGTTACATTAAATGGAAAGAGAGGAGGCTCATGGGTAGGTGACAGTAAAATCCAGGAGAGGGGACATTAACTGGAGAATGAGAGAGCGAGGCAGAGAGAGAGAGAAGCAGAGAGAGAGAGAGAGGTAGAGAGAGAGAGAAGCAGAGAGAGAGAGAGAGGTAGAGAGAGAGAGAGAGAGAGAGAGGTAGAGAGAGAGAGAGAGAGAGAGGTAGAGAGAGAGAGAGGTAGAGAGAGAGAGAAGCAGAGAGAGAGAGAGGTAAAGAGAGAGAGAAGCAGAGAGAGAGAGAGGTAGAGAAAGAAAGAAGCAGAGAGAGAGAGAGAGAAGCAGAGAGAGAGAGGTAGAGAGAGAAAGAAGCAGAGAGAGAGAGAGAGAGGCAGAGAGAGAGAGAGAGAGAGAGAGAGGCAGAGAAAGAGAGGCAGGGGTTGTCCAGACTCAGACTGTTGTAACACTCTTGGTTTGACCACCAGACAACAGAAAGACAAAGAAAACAGTTATGAACTGAACATAACAGTATACCAGTGGAAGAGAGGACAGTAGTACTGAACATAACAGTATACCAGTGGAAGAGAGGACAGTAGTACTGAACATAACAGTATACCAGTGGAAGAGAGGACAGTAGTACTGAACATAACAGTATACCAGTGGAAGAGAGGACAGTAGTACTGAACATAACAGTATACCAGTGGAAGAGAGGACAGTAACACTGAACATAACAGTATACCAGTGGAAGAGAGGACAGTAACACTGAACATAACAGTATACCAGTGGAAGAGAGGACAGTAATACTGAACATAACAGTATACCAGTGGAAGAGAGGACAGTAATACTGAACATAACAGTATACCAGTGGAAGAGAGGACAGTAGTACTGAACATAACAGTATACCAGTGGAAGAGAGGACAGTAGTACTGAACATAACAGTATACCAGTGGAAGAGAGGACAGTAACACTGAACATAACAGTATACCAGTGGAAGAGAGGACAGTAGTACTGAACATAACAGTATACCAGTGGAAGAGAGGACAGTAGTACTGAACATAACAGTATACCAGTGGAAGAGAGGACAGTAATACTGAACATAACAGTATACCAGTGGAAGAGAGGACAGTAGTACTGAACATAACAGTATACCAGTGGAAGAGAGGACAGTAACACTGAACATAACAGTATACCAGTGGAAGAGAGGACAGTAATACTGAACATAACAGTATACCAGTGGAAGAGAGGACAGTAATACTGAACATAACAGTATACCAGTGGAAGAGAGGACAGTAATACTGAACATAACAGTATACCAGTGGAAGAGAGGACAGTAATACTGAACATAACAGTATACCAGTGGAAGAGAGGACAGTAACACTGAACATAACAGTATACCAGTGGAAGAGAGGACAGTAATACTGAACATAACAGTATACCAGTGGAAGAGAGGACAGTAATACTGAACATAACAGTATACCAGTGGAAGAGAGGACAGTAATACTGAACATAACAGTATACCAGTGGAAGAGAGGACAGTAACACTGAACATAACAGTATACCAGTGGAAGAGAGGACAGTAATACTGAACATAACAGTATACCAGTGGAAGAGAGGACAGTAGTACTGAACATAACAGTATACCAGTGGAAGAGAGGACAGTAATACTGAACATAACAGTATACCAGTGGAAGAGAGGACAGTAACACTGAACATAACAGTATACCAGTGGAAGAGAGGACAGTAATACTGAACATAACAGTATACCAGTGGAAGAGAGGACAGTAGTACTGAACATAACAGTATACCAGTGGAAGAGAGGACAGTAACACTGAACATAACAGTATACCAGTGGAAGAGAGGACAGTAGTACTGAACATAACAGTATACCAGTGGAAGAGAGGACAGTAACACTGAACATAACAGTATACCAGTGGAAGAGAGGACAGTAATACTGAACATAACAGTATACCAGTGGAAGAGAGGACAGTAACACTGAACATAACAGTATACCAGTGGAAGAGAGGACAGTAGTACTGAACATAACAGTATACCAGTGGAAGAGAGGACAGTAATACTGAACATAACAGTATACCAGTGGAAGAGAGGACAGTAATACTGAACATAACAGTATACCAGTGGAAGAGAGGACAGTAATACTGAACATAACAGTATACCAGTGGAAGAGAGGACAGTAATACTGAACATAACAGTATACCAGTGGAAGAGAGGACAGTAGTACTGAACATAACAGTATACCAGTGGAAGAGAGGACAGTAACACTGAACATAACAGTATACCAGTGGAAGAGAGGACAGTAACACTGAACATAACAGTATACCAGTGGAAGAGAGGACAGTAATACTGAACATAACAGTATACCAGTGGAAGAGAGGACAGTAATACTGAACATAACAGTATACCAGTGGAAGAGAGGACAGTAATACTGAACATAACAGTATACCAGTGGAAGAGAGGACAGTAATACTGAACATAACAGTATACCAGTGGAAGAGAGGACAGTAATACTGAACATAACAGTATACCAGTGGAAGAGAGGACAGTAATACTGAACATAACAGTATACCAGTGGAAGAGAGGACAGTAGCACTGAACATAACAGTATACCAGTGGAAGAGAGGACAGTAATACTGAACATAACAGTATACCAGTGGAAGAGAGGACAGTAATACTGAACATAACAGTATACCAGTGGAAGAGAGGACAGTAATACTGAACATAACAGTATACCAGTGGAAGAGAGGACAGTAGTACTGAACATAACAGTATACCAGTGGAAGAGAGGACAGTAACACTGAACATAACAGTATACCAGTGGAAGAGAGGACAGTAATACTGAACATAACAGTATACCAGTGGAAGAGAGGACAGTAATACTGAACATAACAGTATACCAGTGGAAGAGAGGACAGTAATACTGAACATAACAGTATACCAGTGGAAGAGAGGACAGTAATACTGAACATAACAGTATACCAGTGGAAGAGAGGACAGTAATACTGAACATAACAGTATACCAGTGGAAGAGAGGACAGTAGTACTGAACATAACAGTATACCAGTGGAAGAGAGGACAGTAACACTGAACATAACAGTATACCAGTGGAAGAGAGGACAGTAATACTGAACATAACAGTATACCAGTGGAAGAGAGGACAGTAATACTGAACATAACAGTATACCAGTGGAAGAGAGGACAGTAATACTGAACATAACAGTATACCAGTGGAAGAGAGGACAGTAATACTGAACATAACAGTATACCAGTGGAAGAGAGGACAGTAATACTGAACATAACAGTATACCAGTGGAAGAGAGGACAGTAATACTGAACATAACAGTATACCAGTGGAAGAGAGGACAGTAATACTGAACATAACAGTATACCAGTGGAAGAGAGGACAGTAATACTGAACATAACAGTATACCAGTGGAAGAGAGGACAGTAATACTGAACATAACAGTATACCAGTGGAAGAGAGGACAGTAATACTGAACATAACAGTATACCAGTGGAAGAGAGGACAGTAATACTGAACATAACAGTATACCAGTGGAAGAGAGGACAGTAGTACTGAACATAACAGTATACCAGTGGAAGAGAGGACAGTAATACTGAACATAACAGTATACCAGTGGAAGAGAGGACAGTAACACTGAACATAACAGTATACCAGTGGAAGAGAGGACAGTAACACTGAACATAACAGTATACCAGTGGAAGAGAGGACAGTAATACTGAACATAACAGTATACCAGTGGAAGAGAGGACAGTAGTACTGAACATAACAGTATACCAGTGGAAGAGAGGACAGTAATACTGAACATAACAGTATACCAGTGGAAGAGAGGACAGTAATACTGAACATAACAGTATACCAGTGGAAGAGAGGACAGTAATACTGAACATAACAGTATACCAGTGGAAGAGAGGACAGTAATACTGAACATAACAGTATACCAGTGGAAGAGAGGACAGTAACACTGAACATAACAGTATACCAGTGGAAGAGAGGACAGTAACACTGAACATAACAGTATACCAGTGGAAGAGAGGACAGTAATACTGAACATAACAGTATACCAGTGGAAGAGAGGACAGTAGTACTGAACATAACAGTATACCAGTGGAAGAGAGGACAGTAATACTGAACATAACAGTATACCAGTGGAAGAGAGGACAGTAGTACTGAACATAACAGTATACCAGTGGAAGAGAGGACAGTAACACTGAACATAACAGTATACCAGTGGAAGAGAGGACAGTAGTACTGAACATAACAGTATACCAGTGGAAGAGAGGACAGTAATACTGAACATAACAGTATACCAGTGGAAGAGAGGACAGTAACACTGAACATAACAGTATACCAGTGGAAGAGAGGACAGTAATACTGAACATAACAGTATACCAGTGGAAGAGAGGACAGTAACACTGAACATAACAGTATACCAGTGGAAGAGAGGACAGTAGTACTGAACATAACAGTATACCAGTGGAAGAGAGGACAGTAATACTGAACATAACAGTATACCAGTGGAAGAGAGGACAGTAATACTGAACATAACAGTATACCAGTGGAAGAGAGGACAGTAATACTGAACATAACAGTATACCAGTGGAAGAGAGGACAGTAATACTGAACATAACAGTATACCAGTGGAAGAGAGGACAGTAATACTGAACATAACAGTATACCAGTGGAAGAGAGGACAGTAATACTGAACATAACAGTATACCAGTGGAAGAGAGGACAGTAACACTGAACATAACAGTATACCAGTGGAAGAGAGGACAGTAATACTGAACATAACAGTATACCAGTGGAAGAGAGGACAGTAACACTGAACATAACAGTATACCAGTGGAAGAGAGGACAGTAACACTGAACATAACAGTATACCAGTGGAAGAGAGGACAGTAATACTGAACATAACAGTATACCAGTGGAAGAGAGGACAGTAGTACTGAACATAACAGTATACCAGTGGAAGAGAGGACAGTAGTACTGAACATAACAGTATACCAGTGGAAGAGAGGACAGTAATACTGAACATAACAGTATACCAGTGGAAGAGAGGACAGTAGTACTGAACATAACAGTATACCAGTGGAAGAGAGGACAGTAATACTGAACATAACAGTATACCAGTGGAAGAGAGGACAGTAGTACTGAACATAACAGTATACCAGTGGAAGAGAGGACAGTAGTACTGAACATAACAGTATACCAGTGGAAGAGAGGACAGTAACACTGAACATAACAGTATACCAGTGGAAGAGAGGACAGTAGTACTGAACATAACAGTATACCAGTGGAAGAGAGGACAGTAACACTGAACATAACAGTATACCAGTGGAAGAGAGGACAGTAGTACTGAACATAACAGTATACCAGTGGAAGAGAGGACAGTAGTACTGAACATAACAGTATACCAGTGGAAGAGAGGACAGTAATACTGAACATAACAGTATACCAGTGGAAGAGAGGACAGTAATACTGAACATAACAGTATACCAGTGGAAGAGAGGACAGTAATACTGAACATAACAGTATACCAGTGGAAGAGAGGACAGTAACACTGAACATAACAGTATACCAGTGGAAGAGAGGACAGTAGTACTGAACATAACAGTATACCAGTGGAAGAGAGGACAGTAATACTGAACATAACAGTATACCAGTGGAAGAGAGGACAGTAACACTGAACATAACAGTATACCAGTGGAAGAGAGGACAGTAACACTGAACATAACAGTATACCAGTGGAAGAGAGGACAGTAATACTGAACATAACAGTATACCAGTGGAAGAGAGGACAGTAGTACTGAACATAACAGTATACCAGTGGAAGAGAGGACAGTAGTACTGAACATAACAGTATACCAGTGGAAGAGAGGACAGTAACACTGAACATAACAGTATACCAGTGGAAGAGAGGACAGTAGTACTGAACATAACAGTATACCAGAGGAAGAGAGGACAGTAACACTGAACATAACAGTATACCAGTGGAAGAGAGGACAGTAGTACTGAACATAACAGTATACCAGTGGAAGAGAGGACAGTAACACTGTACATAACAGTATACCAGTGGAAGAGAGGACAGTAGTACTGAACATAACAGTATACCAGTGGAAGAGAGGACAGTAACACTGTACATAACAGTATACCAGTGGAAGAGAGGACAGTAATACTGAACATAACAGTATACCAGTGGAAGAGAGGACAGTAATACTGAACATAACAGTATACCAGTGGAAGAGAGGACAGTAATACTGAACATAACAGTATACCAGTGGAAGAGAGGACAGTAATACTGAACATAACAGTATACCAGTGGAAGAGAGGACAGTAATACTGAACATAACAGTATACCAGTGGAAGAGAGGACAGTAATACTGAACATAACAGTATACCAGTGGAAGAGAGGACAGTAACACTGAACATAACAGTATACCAGTGGAAGAGAGGACAGTAATACTGAACATAACAGTATACCAGTGGAAGAGAGGACAGTAATACTGAACATAACAGTATACCAGTGGAAGAGAGGACAGTAATACTGAACATAACAGTATACCAGTGGAAGAGAGGACAGTAGTACTGAACATAACAGTATACCAGTGGAAGAGAGGACAGTAATACTGAACATAACAGTATACCAGTGGAAGAGAGGACAGTAATACTGAACATAACAGTATACCAGTGGAAGAGAGGACAGTAGTACTGAACATAACAGTATACCAGTGGAAGAGAGGACAGTAGTACTGAACATAACAGTATACCAGTGGAAGAGAGGACAGTAACACTGAACATAACAGTATACCAGTGGAAGAGAGGACAGTAGTACTGAACATAACAGTATACCAGTGGAAGAGAGGACAGTAATACTGAACATAACAGTATACCAGTGGAAGAGAGGACAGTAACACTGAACATAACAGTATACCAGTGGAAGAGAGGACAGTAGTACTGAACATAACAGTATACCAGTGGAAGAGAGGACAGTAATACTGAACATAACAGTATACCAGTGGAAGAGAGGACAGTAGTACTGAACATAACAGTATACCAGTGGAAGAGAGGACAGTAATACTGAACATAACAGTATACCAGTGGAAGAGAGGACAGTAATACTGAACATAACAGTATACCAGTGGAAGAGAGGACAGTAATACTGAACATAACAGTATACCAGTGGAAGAGAGGACAGTAACACTGAACATAACAGTATACCAGTGGAAGAGAGGACAGTAATACTGAACATAACAGTATACCAGTGGAAGAGAGGACAGTAGTACTGAACATAACAGTATACCAGTGGAAGAGAGGACAGTAATACTGAACATAACAGTATACCAGTGGAAGAGAGGACAGTAGTACTGAACATAACAGTATACCAGTGGAAGAGAGGACAGTAACACTGAACATAACAGTATACCAGTGGAAGAGAGGACAGTAATACTGAACATAACAGTATACCAGTGGAAGAGAGGACAGTAACACTGAACATAACAGTATACCAGTGGAAGAGAGGACAGTAGTACTGAACATAACAGTATACCAGTGGAAGAGAGGACAGTAATACTGAACATAACAGTATACCAGTGGAAGAGAGGACAGTAGTACTGAACATAACAGTATACCAGTGGAAGAGAGGACAGTATACCAGTGGAAGAGAGGACAGTATACCAGTGGAAGAGAGGACAGTATACCAGTGGAAGAGAGGACAGTATACCAGTGGAAGAGAGGACAGTAGTACTGAACATAACAGTATACCAGTGGAAGAGAGGACAGTATACCAGTGGAAGAGAGGACAGTAGTACTGAACATAACAGTATACCAGTGGAAGAGAGGACAGTATACCAGTGGAAGAGAGGACAGTAGTACTGAACATAACAGTATACCAGTGGAAGAGAGGACAGTATACCAGTGGAAGAGAGGACAGTAGTACTGAACATAACAGTATACCAGTGGAAGAGAGGACAGTAGTACTGAACATAACAGTATACCAGTGGAAGAGAGGACAGTAGTACTGAACATAACAGTATACCAGTGGAAGAGAGGACAGTAGTACTGAACATAACAGTATACCAGTGGAAGAGAGGACAGTAATACTGAACATAACAGTATACCAGTGGAAGAGAGGACAGTAGTACTGAACATAACAGTATACCAGTGGAAGAGAGGACAGTAATACTGAACATAACAGTATACCAGTGGAAGAGAGGACAGTAGTACTGAACATAACAGTATACCAGTGGAAGAGAGGACAGTAGTACTGAACATAACAGTATACCAGTGGAAGAGAGGACAGTAATACTGAACATAACAGTATACCAGTGGAAGAGAGGACAGTAGTACTGAACATAACAGTATACCAGTGGAAGAGAGGACAGTAGTACTGAACATAACAGTATACCAGTGGAAGAGAGGACAGTAATACTGAACATAACAGTATACCAGTGGAAGAGAGGACAGTAGTACTGAACATACCAGTATACCAGTGGAAGAGAGGACAGTAGTACTGAACATAACAGTATACCAGTGGAAGAGAGGACAGTAACACTGAACATAACAGTATACCAGTGGAAGAGAGGACAGTAACACTGAACATAACAGTATACCAGTGGAAGAGAGGACAGTAATACTGAACATAACAGTATACCAGTGGAAGAGAGGACAGTAATACTGAACATAACAGTATACCAGTGGAAGAGAGGACAGTAATACTGAACATAACAGTATACCAGTGGAAGAGAGGACAGTAATACTGAACATAACAGTATACCAGTGGAAGAGAGGACAGTAATACTGAACATAACAGTATACCAGTGGAAGAGAGGACAGTAATACTGAACATAACAGTATACCAGTGGAAGAGAGGACAGTAGTACTGAACATAACAGTATACCAGTGGAAGAGAGGACAGTAATACTGAACATAACAGTATACCAGTGGAAGAGAGGACAGTAATACTGAACATAACAGTATACCAGTGGAAGAGAGGACAGTAACACTGAACATAACAGTATACCAGTGGAAGAGAGGACAGTAATACTGAACATAACAGTATACCAGTGGAAGAGAGGACAGTAGTACTGAACATAACAGTATACCAGTGGAAGAGAGGACAGTAGTACTGAACATAACAGTATACCAGTGGAAGAGAGGACAGTAACACTGAACATAACAGTATACCAGTGGAAGAGAGGACAGTAATACTGAACATAACAGTATACCAGTGGAAGAGAGGACAGTAATACTGAACATAACAGTATACCAGTGGAAGAGAGGACAGTAATACTGAACATAACAGTATACCAGTGGAAGAGAGGACAGTAACACTGAACATAACAGTATACCAGTGGAAGAGAGGACAGTAGTACTGAACATAACAGTATACCAGTGGAAGAGAGGACAGTAATACTGAACATAACAGTATACCAGTGGAAGAGAGGACAGTAATACTGAACATAACAGTATACCAGTGGAAGAGAGGACAGTAATACTGAACATAACAGTATACCAGTGGAAGAGAGGACAGTAACACTGAACATAACAGTATACCAGTGGAAGAGAGGACAGTAATACTGAACATAACAGTATACCAGTGGAAGAGAGGACAGTAGTACTGAACATAACAGTATACCAGTGGAAGAGAGGACAGTAGTACTGAACATAACAGTATACCAGTGGAAGAGAGGACAGTAGTACTGAACATACCAGTATACCAGTGGAAGAGAGGACAGTAGTACTGAACATACCAGTATACCAGTGGAAGAGAGGACAGTAATACTGAACATAACAGTATACCAGTGGAAGAGAGGACAGTAGTACTGAACATAACAGTATACCAGTGGAAGAGAGGACAGTAACACTGAACATAACAGTATACCAGTGGAAGAGAGGACAGTAACACTGAACATAACAGTATACCAGTGGAAGAGAGGACAGTAATACTGAACATAACAGTATACCAGTGGAAGAGAGGACAGTAGTACTGAACATAACAGTATACCAGTGGAAGAGAGGACAGTAACACTGAACATAACAGTATACCAGTGGAAGAGAGGACAGTAACACTGAACATAACAGTATACCAGTGGAAGAGAGGACAGTAACACTGAACATAACAGTATACCAGTGGAAGAGAGGACAGTAACACTGAACATAACAGTATACCAGTGGAAGAGAGGACAGTAATACTGAACATAACAGTATACCAGTGGAAGAGAGGACAGTAATACTGAACATAACAGTATACCAGTGGAAGAGAGGACAGTAACACTGAACATAACAGTATACCAGTGGAAGAGAGGACAGTAGTACTGAACATAACAGTATACCAGTGGAAGAGAGGACAGTAACACTGAACATAACAGTATACCAGTGGAAGAGAGGACAGTAATACTGAACATAACAGTATACCAGTGGAAGAGAGGACAGTAACACTGAACATAACAGTATACCAGTGGAAGAGAGGACAGTAACACTGAACATAACAGTATACCAGTGGAAGAGAGGACAGTAGTACTGAACATAACAGTATACCAGTGGAAGAGAGGACAGTAACACTGAACATAACAGTATACCAGTGGAAGAGAGGACAGTAATACTGAACATAACAGTATACCAGTGGAAGAGAGGACAGTATACCAGTGGAAGAGAGGACAGTATACCAGTGGAAGAGAGGACAGTATACCAGTGGAAGAGAGGACAGTATACCAGTGGAAGAGAGGACAGTAGTACTGAACATAACAGTATACCAGTGGAAGAGAGGACAGTATACCAGTGGAAGAGAGGACAGTAGTACTGAACATAACAGTATACCAGTGGAAGAGAGGACAGTAGTACTGAACATAACAGTATACCAGTGGAAGAGAGGACAGTAGTACTGAACATAACAGTATACCAGTGGAAGAGAGGACAGTAATACTGAACATAACAGTATACCAGTGGAAGAGAGGACAGTAGTACTGAACATAACAGTATACCAGTGGAAGAGAGGACAGTAGTACTGAACATAACAGTATACCAGTGGAAGAGAGGACAGTAATACTGAACATAACAGTATACCAGTGGAAGAGAGGACAGTAATACTGAACATAACAGTATACCAGTGGAAGAGAGGACAGTAATACTGAACATAACAGTATACCAGTGGAAGAGAGGACAGTAATACTGAACATAACAGTATACCAGTGGAAGAGAGGACAGTAATACTGAACATAACAGTATACCAGTGGAAGAGAGGACAGTAATACTGAACATAACAGTATACCAGTGGAAGAGAGGACAGTAATACTGAACATAACAGTATACCAGTGGAAGAGAGGACAGTAATACTGAACATAACAGTATACCAGTGGAAGAGAGGACAGTAGTACTGAACATAACAGTATACCAGTGGAAGAGAGGACAGTAGTACTGAACATAACAGTATACCAGTGGAAGAGAGGACAGTAACACTGAACATAACAGTATACCAGTGGAAGAGAGGACAGTAATACTGAACATAACAGTATACCAGTGGAAGAGAGGACAGTAATACTGAACATAACAGTATACCAGTGGAAGAGAGGACAGTAACACTGAACATAACAGTATACCAGTGGAAGAGAGGACAGTAACACTGAACATAACAGTATACCAGTGGAAGAGAGGACAGTAATACTGAACATAACAGTATACCAGTGGAAGAGAGGACAGTAGTACTGAACATAACAGTATACCAGTGGAAGAGAGGACAGTAATACTGAACATAACAGTATACCAGTGGAAGAGAGGACAGTAATACTGAACATAACAGTATACCAGTGGAAGAGAGGACAGTAATACTGAACATAACAGTATACCAGTGGAAGAGAGGACAGTAACACTGAACATAACAGTATACCAGTGGAAGAGAGGACAGTAATACTGAACATAACAGTATACCAGTGGAAGAGAGGACAGTAATACTGAACATAACAGTATACCAGTGGAAGAGAGGACAGTAATACTGAACATAACAGTATACCAGTGGAAGAGAGGACAGTAATACTGAACATAACAGTATACCAGTGGAAGAGAGGACAGTAACACTGAACATAACAGTATACCAGTGGAAGAGAGGACAGTATACCAGTGGAAGAGAGGACAGTAACACTGAACATAACAGTATACCAGTGGAAGAGAGGACAGTAACACTGAACATAACAGTATACCAGTGGAAGAGAGGACAGTAATACTGAACATAACAGTATACCAGTGGAAGAGAGGACAGTATACCAGTGGAAGAGAGGACAGTAACACTGAACATAACAGTATACCAGTGGAAGAGAGGACAGTAATACTGAACATAACAGTATACCAGTGGAAGAGAGGACAGTATACCAGTGGAAGAGAGGACAGTAACACTGAACATAACAGTATACCAGTGGAAGAGAGGACAGTAATACTGAACATAACAGTATACCAGTGGAAGAGAGGACAGTAACACTGAACATAACAGTATACCAGTGGAAGAGAGGACAGTAGTACTGAACATAACAGTATACCAGTGGAAGAGAGGACAGTAATACTGAACATAACAGTATACCAGTGGAAGAGAGGACAGTAGTACTGAACATAACAGTATACCAGTGGAAGAGAGGACAGTAGTACTGAACATAACAGTATACCAGTGGAAGAGAGGACAGTAACACTGAACATAACAGTATACCAGTGGAAGAGAGGACAGTAATACTGAACATAACAGTATACCAGTGGAAGAGAGGACAGTAATACTGAACATAACAGTATACCAGTGGAAGAGAGGACAGTAATACTGAACATAACAGTATACCAGTGGAAGAGAGGACAGTAGTACTGAACATAACAGTATACCAGTGGAAGAGAGGACAGTAACACTGAACATAACAGTATACCAGTGGAAGAGAGGACAGTAATACTGAACATAACAGTATACCAGTGGAAGAGAGGACAGTAATACTGAACATAACAGTATACCAGTGGAAGAGAGGACAGTAATACTGAACATAACAGTATACCAGTGGAAGAGAGGACAGTAATACTGAACATACCAGTATACCAGTGGAAGAGAGGACAGTAACACTGAACATAACAGTATACCAGTGGAAGAGAGGACAGTAATACTGAACATAACAGTATACCAGTGGAAGAGAGGACAGTAATACTGAACATAACAGTATACCAGTGGAAGAGAGGACAGTAATACTGAACATAACAGTATACCAGTGGAAGAGAGGACAGTAATACTGAACATAACAGTATACCAGTGGAAGAGAGGACAGTATACCAGTGGAAGAGAGGACAGTAGTACTGAACATAACAGTATACCAGTGGAAGAGAGGACAGTAGTACTGAACATAACAGTATACCAGTGGAAGAGAGGACAGTAGTACTGAACATAACAGTATACCAGTGGAAGAGAGGACAGTAATACTGAACATAACAGTATACCAGTGGAAGAGAGGACAGTATACCAGTGGAAGAGAGGACAGTAGTACTGAACATAACAGTATACCAGTGGAAGAGAGGACAGTATACCAGTGGAAGAGAGGACAGTAGTACTGAACATAACAGTATACCAGTGGAAGAGAGGACAGTAGTACTGAACATAACAGTATACCAGTGGAAGAGAGGACAGTAATACTGAACATAACAGTATACCAGTGGAAGAGAGGACAGTAATACTGAACATAACAGTATACCAGTGGAAGAGAGGACAGTAATACTGAACATAACAGTATACCAGTGGAAGAGAGGACAGTAGTACTGAACATAACAGTATACCAGTGGAAGAGAGGACAGTAATACTGAACATAACAGTATACCAGTGGAAGAGAGGACAGTAATACTGAACATAACAGTATACCAGTGGAAGAGAGGACAGTAATACTGAACATAACAGTATACCAGTGGAAGAGAGGACAGTAATACTGAACATAACAGTATACCAGTGGAAGAGAGGACAGTAGTACTGAACATAACAGTATACCAGTGGAAGAGAGGACAGTAATACTGAACATAACAGTATACCAGTGGAAGAGAGGACAGTAATACTGAACATAACAGTATACCAGTGGAAGAGAGGACAGTAGTACTGAACATAACAGTATACCAGTGGAAGAGAGGACAGTAGTACTGAACATAACAGTATACCAGTGGAAGAGAGGACAGTAATACTGAACATAACAGTATACCAGTGGAAGAGAGGACAGTAACACTGAACATAACAGTATACCAGTGGAAGAGAGGACAGTAATACTGAACATAACAGTATACCAGTGGAAGAGAGGACAGTAATACTGAACATAACAGTATACCAGTGGAAGAGAGGACAGTAATACTGAACATACCAGTATACCAGTGGAAGAGAGGACAGTAACACTGAACATAACAGTATACCAGTGGAAGAGAGGACAGTAATACTGAACATAACAGTATACCAGTGGAAGAGAGGACAGTAATACTGAACATAACAGTATACCAGTGGAAGAGAGGACAGTATACCAGTGGAAGAGAGGACAGTAGTACTGAACATAACAGTATACCAGTGGAAGAGAGGACAGTATACCAGTGGAAGAGAGGACAGTAGTACTGAACATAACAGTATACCAGTGGAAGAGAGGACAGTAGTACTGAACATAACAGTATACCAGTGGAAGAGAGGACAGTAGTACTGAACATAACAGTATACCAGTGGAAGAGAGGACAGTAATACTGAACATAACAGTATACCAGTGGAAGAGAGGACAGTAACACTGAACATAACAGTATACCAGTGGAAGAGAGGACAGTAATACTGAACATAACAGTATACCAGTGGAAGAGAGGACAGTAGTACTGAACATAACAGTATACCAGTGGAAGAGAGGACAGTAATACTGAACATAACAGTATACCAGTGGAAGAGAGGACAGTAGTACTGAACATAACAGTATACCAGTGGAAGAGAGGACAGTAATACTGAACATAACAGTATACCAGTGGAAGAGAGGACAGTAATACTGAACATAACAGTATACCAGTGGAAGAGAGGACAGTAATACTGAACATAACAGTATACCAGTGGAAGAGAGGACAGTAATACTGAACATAACAGTATACCAGTGGAAGAGAGGACAGTAATACTGAACATAACAGTATACCAGTGGAAGAGAGGACAGTAGTACTGAACATAACAGTATACCAGTGGAAGAGAGGACAGTAATACTGAACATAACAGTATACCAGTGGAAGAGAGGACAGTAATACTGAACATAACAGTATACCAGTGGAAGAGAGGACAGTAATACTGAACATAACAGTATACCAGTGGAAGAGAGGACAGTAATACTGAACATAACAGTATACCAGTGGAAGAGAGGACAGTAACACTGAACATAACAGTATACCAGTGGAAGAGAGGACAGTAATACTGAACATAACAGTATACCAGTGGAAGAGAGGACAGTAGTACTGAACATAACAGTATACCAGTGGAAGAGAGGACAGTAATACTGAACATAACAGTATACCAGTGGAAGAGAGGACAGTAATACTGAACATAACAGTATACCAGTGGAAGAGAGGACAGTAGTACTGAACATAACAGTATACCAGTGGAAGAGAGGACAGTAACACTGAACATAACAGTATACCAGTGGAAGAGAGGACAGTAGTACTGAACATAACAGTATACCAGTGGAAGAGAGGACAGTAGTACTGAACATAACAGTATACCAGTGGAAGAGAGGACAGTAATACTGAACATAACAGTATACCAGTGGAAGAGAGGACAGTAATACTGAACATAACAGTATACCAGTGGAAGAGAGGACAGTAATACTGAACATAACAGTATACCAGTGGAAGAGAGGACAGTAACACTGAACATAACAGTATACCAGTGGAAGAGAGGACAGTAATACTGAACATAACAGTATACCAGTGGAAGAGAGGACAGTAACACTGAACATAACAGTATACCAGTGGAAGAGAGGACAGTAGTACTGAACATAACAGTATACCAGTGGAAGAGAGGACAGTAATACTGAACATAACAGTATACCAGTGGAAGAGAGGACAGTAATACTGAACATAACAGTATACCAGTGGAAGAGAGGACAGTAACACTGAACATAACAGTATACCAGTGGAAGAGAGGACAGTAATACTGAACATAACAGTATACCAGTGGAAGAGAGGACAGTAATACTGAACATAACAGTATACCAGTGGAAGAGAGGACAGTAATACTGAACATAACAGTATACCAGTGGAAGAGAGGACAGTAACACTGAACATAACAGTATACCAGTGGAAGAGAGGACAGTAACACTGAACATAACAGTATACCAGTGGAAGAGAGGACAGTAACACTGAACATAACAGTATACCAGTGGAAGAGAGGACAGTAATACTGAACATAACAGTATACCAGTGGAAGAGAGGACAGTAATACTGAACATAACAGTATACCAGTGGAAGAGAGGACAGTAACACTGAACATAACAGTATACCAGTGGAAGAGAGGACAGTAATACTGAACATAACAGTATACCAGTGGAAGAGAGGACAGTAGTACTGAACATAACAGTATACCAGTGGAAGAGAGGACAGTAATACTGAACATAACAGTATACCAGTGGAAGAGAGGACAGTAATACTGAACATAACAGTATACCAGTGGAAGAGAGGACAGTAATACTGAACATAACAGTATACCAGTGGAAGAGAGGACAGTAACACTGAACATAACAGTATACCAGTGGAAGAGAGGACAGTAATACTGAACATAACAGTATACCAGTGGAAGAGAGGACAGTAACACTGAACATAACAGTATACCAGTGGAAGAGAGGACAGTAATACTGAACATAACAGTATACCAGTGGAAGAGAGGACAGTAATACTGAACATAACAGTATACCAGTGGAAGAGAGGACAGTAATACTGAACATAACAGTATACCAGTGGAAGAGAGGACAGTAGTACTGAACATACCAGTATACCAGTGGAAGAGAGGACAGTAATACTGAACATAACAGTATACCAGTGGAAGAGAGGACAGTAGTACTGAACATAACAGTATACCAGTGGAAGAGAGGACAGTAACACTGAACATAACAGTATACCAGTGGAAGAGAGGACAGTAACACTGAACATAACAGTATACCAGTGGAAGAGAGGACAGTAATACTGAACATAACAGTATACCAGTGGAAGAGAGGACAGTAGTACTGAACATAACAGTATACCAGTGGAAGAGAGGACAGTAACACTGAACATAACAGTATACCAGTGGAAGAGAGGACAGTAACACTGAACATAACAGTATACCAGTGGAAGAGAGGACAGTAACACTGAACATAACAGTATACCAGTGGAAGAGAGGACAGTAACACTGAACATAACAGTATACCAGTGGAAGAGAGGACAGTAATACTGAACATAACAGTATACCAGTGGAAGAGAGGACAGTAATACTGAACATAACAGTATACCAGTGGAAGAGAGGACAGTAACACTGAACATAACAGTATACCAGTGGAAGAGAGGACAGTAGTACTGAACATAACAGTATACCAGTGGAAGAGAGGACAGTAACACTGAACATAACAGTATACCAGTGGAAGAGAGGACAGTAATACTGAACATAACAGTATACCAGTGGAAGAGAGGACAGTAACACTGAACATAACAGTATACCAGTGGAAGAGAGGACAGTAACACTGAACATAACAGTATACCAGTGGAAGAGAGGACAGTAGTACTGAACATAACAGTATACCAGTGGAAGAGAGGACAGTAACACTGAACATAACAGTATACCAGTGGAAGAGAGGACAGTAATACTGAACATAACAGTATACCAGTGGAAGAGAGGACAGTATACCAGTGGAAGAGAGGACAGTATACCAGTGGAAGAGAGGACAGTATACCAGTGGAAGAGAGGACAGTATACCAGTGGAAGAGAGGACAGTAGTACTGAACATAACAGTATACCAGTGGAAGAGAGGACAGTATACCAGTGGAAGAGAGGACAGTAGTACTGAACATAACAGTATACCAGTGGAAGAGAGGACAGTAGTACTGAACATAACAGTATACCAGTGGAAGAGAGGACAGTAGTACTGAACATAACAGTATACCAGTGGAAGAGAGGACAGTAATACTGAACATAACAGTATACCAGTGGAAGAGAGGACAGTAGTACTGAACATAACAGTATACCAGTGGAAGAGAGGACAGTAGTACTGAACATAACAGTATACCAGTGGAAGAGAGGACAGTAATACTGAACATAACAGTATACCAGTGGAAGAGAGGACAGTAATACTGAACATAACAGTATACCAGTGGAAGAGAGGACAGTAATACTGAACATAACAGTATACCAGTGGAAGAGAGGACAGTAATACTGAACATAACAGTATACCAGTGGAAGAGAGGACAGTAATACTGAACATAACAGTATACCAGTGGAAGAGAGGACAGTAATACTGAACATAACAGTATACCAGTGGAAGAGAGGACAGTAATACTGAACATAACAGTATACCAGTGGAAGAGAGGACAGTAATACTGAACATAACAGTATACCAGTGGAAGAGAGGACAGTAGTACTGAACATAACAGTATACCAGTGGAAGAGAGGACAGTAGTACTGAACATAACAGTATACCAGTGGAAGAGAGGACAGTAGTACTGAACATAACAGTATACCAGTGGAAGAGAGGACAGTAATACTGAACATAACAGTATACCAGTGGAAGAGAGGACAGTAATACTGAACATAACAGTATACCAGTGGAAGAGAGGACAGTAACACTGAACATAACAGTATACCAGTGGAAGAGAGGACAGTAATACTGAACATAACAGTATACCAGTGGAAGAGAGGACAGTAATACTGAACATAACAGTATACCAGTGGAAGAGAGGACAGTAATACTGAACATAACAGTATACCAGTGGAAGAGAGGACAGTAATACTGAACATAACAGTATACCAGTGGAAGAGAGGACAGTAACACTGAACATAACAGTATACCAGTGGAAGAGAGGACAGTAATACTGAACATAACAGTATACCAGTGGAAGAGAGGACAGTATACCAGTGGAAGAGAGGACAGTAACACTGAACATAACAGTATACCAGTGGAAGAGAGGACAGTAATACTGAACATAACAGTATACCAGTGGAAGAGAGGACAGTATACCAGTGGAAGAGAGGACAGTAACACTGAACATAACAGTATACCAGTGGAAGAGAGGACAGTAATACTGAACATAACAGTATACCAGTGGAAGAGAGGACAGTAACACTGAACATAACAGTATACCAGTGGAAGAGAGGACAGTAGTACTGAACATAACAGTATACCAGTGGAAGAGAGGACAGTAATACTGAACATAACAGTATACCAGTGGAAGAGAGGACAGTAGTACTGAACATAACAGTATACCAGTGGAAGAGAGGACAGTAGTACTGAACATAACAGTATACCAGTGGAAGAGAGGACAGTAACACTGAACATAACAGTATACCAGTGGAAGAGAGGACAGTAATACTGAACATAACAGTATACCAGTGGAAGAGAGGACAGTAATACTGAACATAACAGTATACCAGTGGAAGAGAGGACAGTAATACTGAACATAACAGTATACCAGTGGAAGAGAGGACAGTAGTACTGAACATAACAGTATACCAGTGGAAGAGAGGACAGTAACACTGAACATAACAGTATACCAGTGGAAGAGAGGACAGTAATACTGAACATAACAGTATACCAGTGGAAGAGAGGACAGTAATACTGAACATAACAGTATACCAGTGGAAGAGAGGACAGTAATACTGAACATAACAGTATACCAGTGGAAGAGAGGACAGTAATACTGAACATACCAGTATACCAGTGGAAGAGAGGACAGTAACACTGAACATAACAGTATACCAGTGGAAGAGAGGACAGTAATACTGAACATAACAGTATACCAGTGGAAGAGAGGACAGTAATACTGAACATAACAGTATACCAGTGGAAGAGAGGACAGTAATACTGAACATAACAGTATACCAGTGGAAGAGAGGACAGTAATACTGAACATAACAGTATACCAGTGGAAGAGAGGACAGTAATACTGAACATAACAGTATACCAGTGGAAGAGAGGACAGTAGTACTGAACATAACAGTATACCAGTGGAAGAGAGGACAGTAGTACTGAACATAACAGTATACCAGTGGAAGAGAGGACAGTAACACTGAACATAACAGTATACCAGTGGAAGAGAGGACAGTAATACTGAACATAACAGTATACCAGTGGAAGAGAGGACAGTAATACTGAACATAACAGTATACCAGTGGAAGAGAGGACAGTATACCAGTGGAAGAGAGGACAGTAGTACTGAACATAACAGTATACCAGTGGAAGAGAGGACAGTAGTACTGAACATAACAGTATACCAGTGGAAGAGAGGACAGTAGTACTGAACATAACAGTATACCAGTGGAAGAGAGGACAGTAATACTGAACATAACAGTATACCAGTGGAAGAGAGGACAGTATACCAGTGGAAGAGAGGACAGTAGTACTGAACATAACAGTATACCAGTGGAAGAGAGGACAGTATACCAGTGGAAGAGAGGACAGTAGTACTGAACATAACAGTATACCAGTGGAAGAGAGGACAGTAGTACTGAACATAACAGTATACCAGTGGAAGAGAGGACAGTAGTACTGAACATAACAGTATACCAGTGGAAGAGAGGACAGTAATACTGAACATAACAGTATACCAGTGGAAGAGAGGACAGTAATACTGAACATAACAGTATACCAGTGGAAGAGAGGACAGTAATACTGAACATAACAGTATACCAGTGGAAGAGAGGACAGTAGTACTGAACATAACAGTATACCAGTGGAAGAGAGGACAGTAATACTGAACATAACAGTATACCAGTGGAAGAGAGGACAGTAATACTGAACATAACAGTATACCAGTGGAAGAGAGGACAGTAATACTGAACATAACAGTATACCAGTGGAAGAGAGGACAGTAATACTGAACATAACAGTATACCAGTGGAAGAGAGGACAGTAGTACTGAACATAACAGTATACCAGTGGAAGAGAGGACAGTAATACTGAACATAACAGTATACCAGTGGAAGAGAGGACAGTAATACTGAACATAACAGTATACCAGTGGAAGAGAGGACAGTAGTACTGAACATAACAGTATACCAGTGGAAGAGAGGACAGTAGTACTGAACATAACAGTATACCAGTGGAAGAGAGGACAGTAATACTGAACATAACAGTATACCAGTGGAAGAGAGGACAGTAACACTGAACATAACAGTATACCAGTGGAAGAGAGGACAGTAATACTGAACATAACAGTATACCAGTGGAAGAGAGGACAGTAATACTGAACATAACAGTATACCAGTGGAAGAGAGGACAGTAATACTGAACATACCAGTATACCAGTGGAAGAGAGGACAGTAACACTGAACATAACAGTATACCAGTGGAAGAGAGGACAGTAATACTGAACATAACAGTATACCAGTGGAAGAGAGGACAGTAATACTGAACATAACAGTATACCAGTGGAAGAGAGGACAGTATACCAGTGGAAGAGAGGACAGTAGTACTGAACATAACAGTATACCAGTGGAAGAGAGGACAGTATACCAGTGGAAGAGAGGACAGTAGTACTGAACATAACAGTATACCAGTGGAAGAGAGGACAGTAGTACTGAACATAACAGTATACCAGTGGAAGAGAGGACAGTAGTACTGAACATAACAGTATACCAGTGGAAGAGAGGACAGTAATACTGAACATAACAGTATACCAGTGGAAGAGAGGACAGTAACACTGAACATAACAGTATACCAGTGGAAGAGAGGACAGTAATACTGAACATAACAGTATACCAGTGGAAGAGAGGACAGTAGTACTGAACATAACAGTATACCAGTGGAAGAGAGGACAGTAATACTGAACATAACAGTATACCAGTGGAAGAGAGGACAGTAGTACTGAACATAACAGTATACCAGTGGAAGAGAGGACAGTAATACTGAACATAACAGTATACCAGTGGAAGAGAGGACAGTAATACTGAACATAACAGTATACCAGTGGAAGAGAGGACAGTAATACTGAACATAACAGTATACCAGTGGAAGAGAGGACAGTAATACTGAACATAACAGTATACCAGTGGAAGAGAGGACAGTAATACTGAACATAACAGTATACCAGTGGAAGAGAGGACAGTAGTACTGAACATAACAGTATACCAGTGGAAGAGAGGACAGTAATACTGAACATAACAGTATACCAGTGGAAGAGAGGACAGTAATACTGAACATAACAGTATACCAGTGGAAGAGAGGACAGTAATACTGAACATAACAGTATACCAGTGGAAGAGAGGACAGTAATACTGAACATAACAGTATACCAGTGGAAGAGAGGACAGTAACACTGAACATAACAGTATACCAGTGGAAGAGAGGACAGTAATACTGAACATAACAGTATACCAGTGGAAGAGAGGACAGTAGTACTGAACATAACAGTATACCAGTGGAAGAGAGGACAGTAACACTGAACATAACAGTATACCAGTGGAAGAGAGGACAGTAATACTGAACATAACAGTATACCAGTGGAAGAGAGGACAGTAGTACTGAACATAACAGTATACCAGTGGAAGAGAGGACAGTAGTACTGAACATAACAGTATACCAGTGGAAGAGAGGACAGTAATACTGAACATAACAGTATACCAGTGGAAGAGAGGACAGTAACACTGAACATAACAGTATACCAGTGGAAGAGAGGACAGTAATACTGAACATAACAGTATACCAGTGGAAGAGAGGACAGTAATACTGAACATAACAGTATACCAGTGGAAGAGAGGACAGTAATACTGAACATAACAGTATACCAGTGGAAGAGAGGACAGTAATACTGAACATAACAGTATACCAGTGGAAGAGAGGACAGTAATACTGAACATAACAGTATACCAGTGGAAGAGAGGACAGTAACACTGAACATAACAGTATACCAGTGGAAGAGAGGACAGTAACACTGAACATAACAGTATACCAGTGGAAGAGAGGACAGTAGTACTGAACATAACAGTATACCAGTGGAAGAGAGGACAGTAATACTGAACATAACAGTATACCAGTGGAAGAGAGGACAGTAATACTGAACATAACAGTATACCAGTGGAAGAGAGGACAGTAATACTGAACATAACAGTATACCAGTGGAAGAGAGGACAGTAATACTGAACATAACAGTATACCAGTGGAAGAGAGGACAGTAATACTGAACATAACAGTATACCAGTGGAAGAGAGGACAGTAATACTGAACATAACAGTATACCAGTGGAAGAGAGGACAGTAATACTGAACATAACAGTATACCAGTGGAAGAGAGGACAGTAACACTGAACATAACAGTATACCAGTGGAAGAGAGGACAGTAATACTGAACATAACAGTATACCAGTGGAAGAGAGGACAGTAACACTGAACATAACAGTATACCAGTGGAAGAGAGGACAGTAATACTGAACATAACAGTATACCAGTGGAAGAGAGGACAGTAACACTGAACATAACAGTATACCAGTGGAAGAGAGGACAGTAACACTGAACATAACAGTATACCAGTGGAAGAGAGGACAGTAATACTGAACATAACAGTATACCAGTGGAAGAGAGGACAGTAATACTGAACATAACAGTATACCAGTGGAAGAGAGGACAGTAACACTGAACATAACAGTATACCAGTGGAAGAGAGGACAGTAATACTGAAACATAACAGTATACCAGTGGAAGAGAGGACAGTAACACTGAAACATAACAGTATACCAGTGGAAGAGAGGACAGTAACACTGAACATAACAGTATACCAGTGGAAGAGAGGACAGTAATACTGAAACATAACAGTATACCAGTGGAAGAGAGGACAGTAACACTGAACATAACAGTATACCAGTGGAAGAGAGGACAGTAATACTGAACATAACAGTATACCAGTGGAAGAGAGGACAGTAGTACTGAACATAACAGTATACCAGTGGAAGAGAGGACAGTAATACTGAACATAACAGTATACCAGTGGAAGAGAGGACAGTAATACTGAACATAACAGTATACCAGTGGAAGAGAGGACAGTAACACTGAACATAACAGTATACCAGTGGAAGAGAGGACAGTAATACTGAACATAACAGTATACCAGTGGAAGAGAGGACAGTAGTACTGAACATAACAGTATACCAGTGGAAGAGAGGACAGTAATACTGAACATAACAGTATACCAGTGGAAGAGAGGACAGTAATACTGAACATAACAGTATACCAGTGGAAGAGAGGACAGTAATACTGAACATAACAGTATACCAGTGGAAGAGAGGACAGTAATACTGAACATAACAGTATACCAGTGGAAGAGAGGACAGTAACACTGAACATAACAGTATACCAGTGGAAGAGAGGACAGTAATACTGAACATAACAGTATACCAGTGGAAGAGAGGACAGTAGTACTGAACATAACAGTATACCAGTGGAAGAGAGGACAGTAATACTGAACATAACAGTATACCAGTGGAAGAGAGGACAGTAATACTGAACATAACAGTATACCAGTGGAAGAGAGGACAGTAATACTGAACATAACAGTATACCAGTGGAAGAGAGGACAGTAGTACTGAACATAACAGTATACCAGTGGAAGAGAGGACAGTAATACTGAACATAACAGTATACCAGTGGAAGAGAGGACAGTAATACTGAACATAACAGTATACCAGTGGAAGAGAGGACAGTAATACTGAACATAACAGTATACCAGTGGAAGAGAGGACAGTAATACTGAACATAACAGTATACCAGTGGAAGAGAGGACAGTAGTACTGAACATAACAGTATACCAGTGGAAGAGAGGACAGTAACACTGAACATAACAGTATACCAGTGGAAGAGAGGACAGTAACACTGAACATAACAGTATACCAGTGGAAGAGAGGACAGTAATACTGAACATAACAGTATACCAGTGGAAGAGAGGACAGTAATACTGAACATAACAGTATACCAGTGGAAGAGAGGACAGTAATACTGAACATAACAGTATACCAGATGTAGTAATCCGATACAGATTTTTCGGTAATTCTGTTACCAATTTGGTAACGGAATTATGAGTTTTAACCACTTAATAATTCAGAAACAAAATTGACATCAGTAAAATCACAATAACTAATTGGTAGGTCTATCATTACTTGTGACTTCTGTGAACGTCCATTACCCTCCCACCTTTTATGTTCTATCAGAGTAAATAACTTTGTTAATAAAATAAGTATATATGTTTTGTTATTGGTGTTAAGTTCTTATTTTTCAGAGTAAAAAACTCACGGACACTAGAGAAGCTTTAACCAAGTTGAATTCTTCCCAAAGTGTCGATACATCTGTAATTCAGACAAAAAAACATTTCACACAAGCATTGATATTTAACCCTTTCTCCTCCTCCACAGCCGAACAGCCAACGCATCTCTGTTGCTAGGCAGAACCTTAGTGATATCTGTTCTTCCTCACTTCATCTGACCTGACCTCTCACCCCAAAGTGCTCACTCCTCCCCAACTCACGGCTGTCATGGTTACTGATACCAGACTGTGTCTCTTCTCCTCCCAGAGGATCCCTGATGGCTAACAGTAACATATCCTGACATAATGTAAACGTTATACATGACCCTCTCTCCCTCAGTGACATATCCTGACATAATGTAAACGTTATACATGACCCTCTCTCCCTCAGTGACATATCCTGACATAATGTAAACGTTATACATGACCCTCTCTCCCTCAGTGACATATCCTGACATAATGTAAACGTTATACATGACCCTCTCTCCCTCAGTGACATTGTTAGTTTCTAAGATCTCCACCGTCTCTCCTTATCAATGCCTGTCACATGTAATCACTTTCCTGCACTCAACACATTCCAAGCTTAGTTGCACCCACTATATACCTTCCTCCTATAACCATTACCTTCTGGTGTAGACCCTCCACTATATACCTTCCTCCTATAACCCTTCACTAGTGGTCTAGACCCTCCACTATATACCTTCCTCCTATAACCCTTCACTAGTGGTCTAGACCCTCCACTATATACCTTCCTCCTATAACCCTTAACTAGTGGTCTAGACCCTCCACTATATACCTTCCTCCTATAACCCTTCACTAGTGGTCTAGACCCTCCACTATATACCTTCCTCCTATAACCCTTCACTAGTGGTCTAGACCCTCCACTATATACCTTCCTCCTATAACCCTTAACTAGTGGTCTAGACCCTCCACTATATACCTTCCTCCTATAACCCTTCACTAGTGGTCTAGACCCTCCACTATATACCTTCCTCCTATAACCCTTAACTAGTGGTCTAGACCCTCCACTATATACCTTCCTCCTATAACCCTTCACTAGTGGTCTAGACCCTCCACTATATACCTTCCTCCTATAACCCTTCACTAGTGGTCTAGACCCTCCACTATATACCTTCCTCCTATAACCCTTCACTAGTGGTCTAGACCCTCCACTATATACCTTCCTCCTATAACCCTTAACTAGTGGTCTAGACCCTCCACTATATACCTTCCTCCTATAACCCTTCACTAGTGGTCTAGACCCTCCACTATATACCTTCCTCCTATAACCCTTCACTAGTGGTCTAGACCCTCCACTATATACCTTCCTCCTATAACCCTTAACTTCTGGTGTAGACCCTCCACTATATACCTTCCTCCTATAACCCTTAACTTCTGGTCTAGACCCTCCACTATATACCTTCCTCCTATAACCATTAACTTCTGGTATAGACCCTCCACTATATACCTTCCTCCTATAACCATTACCTTCTGGTGTAGACCCTCCACTATATACCTTCCTCCTATAACCCTTAACTTCTGGTATAGACCCTCCACTATATACCTTCCTCCTATAACCCTTAACTTCTGGTATAGACCCTCCACTATATACCTTCCTCCTATAACCATTAACTTCTGGTGTAGACCCTCCACTATATACCTTCCTCCTATAACCATTACCTTCTGGTGTAGACCCTCCACTATATACCTTCCTCCTATAACCATTAACTTCTGGTGTAGACCCTCCACTATATACCTTCCTCCTATAACCCTTAACTAGTGGTCTAGACCCTCCACTATATACCTTCCTCCTATAACCCTTCACTAGTGGTCTAGACCCTCCACTATATACCTTCCTCCTATAACCCTTAACTTCTGGTATAGACCCTCCACTATATACCTTCCTCCTATAACCATTAACTTCTGGTGTAGACCCTCCACTATATACCTTCCTCCTATAACCATTAACTTCTGGTGTAGACCCTCCACTATATACCTTCCTCCTATAACCCTTCACTTCTGGTGTAGACCCTCCACTATATACCTTCCTCCTATAACCATTAACTAGTGGTCTAGACCCTCCACTATATACCTTCCTCCTATAACCCTTCACTTCTGGAGTAGACCCTCTAAACCTCAGCACTCCATCAGTAACATGAATAAGTACATTTTCATATTCTCAGAAGCCAACACTCCTCATGAGGGAGAGACGTTATAAAATATCTTAAAGATATGGGGGGGTAACCGAATTACAAGGCACAGGGCAATGTTTCTTAATTTAGTAGCTAGAGTTCCTTCCAATTGGGGATAGATTAAAACAAATCTGCATAAAAACAATATAAAAACAAATTATATAGCGAATGTGTCTACACTGGTGTTGGTTCCTGTGCTCTAGCCATCAGCTCGTAGATACAGCGCGGGTATAGCCTACATTATGAGATTATTAAGGACTAAAGACTGAGATCATTTATAAGGTAAAAAATCTGTCGTTCTGCCCCTGAACAAGGCAGTTAACCCACCGTTCCTAGGCCGTCATTGTAAAATAAGACTTTGTTCTTAACTGACTTGCCTAGTTTAAATAAAGGTAAAATAAAAATGTAAATAAAATAAATTGGTCAAACGGCAACCGATCATCATGTCATCAAAATAAGACCCTTGACATTTATTGGACTGTATACAACTGTACACTTTCACCACCCTGTTGTAGCCTAATAAACAGCATGTTTTCCCCGAGTTGTATTGGGTGGACCACACAAGATCATCGCCTGACTCCAAGTTTACTTCCATATGATGGTTATTATAGTTCCTTCAGGAAGTATTCACAACCCCTTGAATTTTTCCACAAAATGTTTGTTGTGTTTACAGCCTGAATTTACAATGGATTCAATTGAGATTGTTTTGTCACTGATCGACACACAATTACCCCCAAAAATGTCAAAGTGGAATTAGGTTTTTAGAAATGTTTACAAATTAATAAAGAATTTAAAAGCTGAAATGTCTTGAGTCAATAAGTCAATAAGCTTGCCCCTTTGTTATGGTAAGGAGCCTAAATAAGTTCAGGAGTAAAAATGTGCTTAACAAGTCACATAATAAGTTATATGGGCTCATTCTGTGTGACAGTTTTTGGGTTTAACATGATTTTTTAAGTGACTACTGCATCTCTGTACCCAACACACACGCAATGATCTGTAAGGTCTCTCAGTCCAGCAGTGAATTTCAAACACAGATTCAACCTCAAGCAAAGAAGGACATTGGTCACCTATTGGTAGATGGGTACATTTTTAAAACCAGACATCGAATATCCC
This sequence comes from Salvelinus alpinus, assembly GCF_045679555.1. Taxonomy (NCBI): domain Eukaryota; kingdom Metazoa; phylum Chordata; class Actinopteri; order Salmoniformes; family Salmonidae; genus Salvelinus; species Salvelinus alpinus. Next base: position 42,465,198 of record NC_092110.1, on the reverse strand, counting down.
TTTGAGCATGGTGCAGTTATTAATGTTACACGTTGGATGGTGTAGCACTACAAAGATACAGGTGCCCTTCCTAACTTAGTTGCTGGAGAGGAAGGAAACCTGTTCAGGGATTTCACAATGAGGCCAATGGTGACTTAAACAGTTTAATGGCTGTGATAGGAGATAACTGAGGATGGATCAACAACATGGTATTTACTCCACAATACTAATTTTACAGACATAAAAAGATCCCACCTTGTCTAGAGAACCCTGGTTCGATTCCAGGCTGTATCACAATTCGGCCGTGATTGGGAGTCCCATAGGGTGGCGCACAATTGGCCCAGTGTAGTCCGGGTTAGGGTTTGAGCGGGGTAGGCCATCATTGTAAATAAGAATTTGTTCTTAATTAACTGACTTGCCTAGTTAAATAAAGGTTAAATAAATAAAAAAATATATATAAAAAGGTTGGATAGAAATCTGTTTACAGAAGGTAAATAATTTCTCCAATACAAATAAGTGCTGATATGAGTTGGCAGGGGTCATTACGTAAACATTATTGTGTTTTGATATATTTCCTTCTGAGACTTCTTCCAGGAATATGTTTTGTAAGACTCCAAAGTCCATCTGTTTATCCAGAAATCAAAGCCTTCACTTATGCCGAATTTTTAAGATTGTAAATGGTTGAAAAAATGTATCTATGCCTTCATTTCCTACAAAATTCCTTTAATTTAACACCTAATTTGACATGCTCCTATGAACTTCACATGTTGGTGCTTGTGGGTCTCAGACGATCCTGCAGGTGAAGAAGCCCGATGTGGAGGTCCTGGGCTGGTGTGGATACATGTGGTCTGCGGTTGTGTGGCCGGTTGGACGTACTGACAAATTCTCTAAAATTAAGTTTGAGGCGGCTTATGGTAGAGAAATTAACATTAAATTCTCTGGCAACAGCTCTGATGGACATTCCTGCAGTCAGCATGCCACTTGCATGTTCCCTCAAAAATTGAGAAATCTGCGTTGTGTGACAAAACTGCACATTTTAGAGGCTTTTTAATGTTCCTAGCACAAGGTGCACCTGTGGAATGATCATGCTGTTTTATCAGCTTCTTAATATGCCACACCTGTCAGATGGATGGATTATCTTGCCAAATGAGAAATGCTCACAAACAGGGATGTAAAACAAACACTTTTAGAGAAATACGATTTTTGTGAATTTGGAACATTTCTGGGATCTTTCATTTCAGCTCATGAAACATGGGACCAACACTTTACATGTTGCGTTTATAATTTTGTTCAGTATATTTAGTTATTAAGAAATCTCTCAATCATTGTCATGATAAATACTTAAGTAGTTTTTTTGAGGTATATGTACTTTACTTAACTATTTATATTTTTGACAACTTTTACATCACTACATTCCTAAAGAAAATATTGTACTTTTTTCTCCATACATTTTCCCTGACAAACAAAATTACTCGTTACATTTTGAATGCTTAGCAGGACAGGAAAATTGTGAAATTCTCACTAATCAAGAGAACACATGGTCATCCCTACTGCCTCTGATCTGGCGAGCTCACTAAACACACATGCATCTTCTGTAAATGATGTCTGAGTGTTGGAGTGTGACCCTGGCTATCTGTAATGATGTCTGAGTGTTGGAGTGTGACCCTGGCTATCTGTAAATAATGTCTGAGTGTTGGAGTGTGACCCTGGCTATCTGTAATGATGTCTGAGTGTTGGAGTGTGACCCTGGCTATCTGTAAATAATGTCTGAGTGTTGGAGTGTGACCCTGGCTATCTGTAAATGATGTCTGAGTGTTGAAGTGAGCCCCTGGCTATCTGTAAATGATGTCTGAGTGTTGAAGTGAGCCCCTGGCTATCTGTAAATAATGTCTGAGTGTTGGAGTGTACCCCTGGCTATCTGTAAATGATGTCTGAGTGTTGAAGTGTGACCCTGGCTATCTGTAATGATGTCTGAGTGTTGGAGTGTGACCCTGGCTATCTGTAAATAATGTCTGAGTGTTGGAGTGTGACCCTGGCTATCTGTAATGATGTCTGAGTGTTGGAGTGTGACCCTGGCTATCTGTAAATAATGTCTGAGTGTTGGAGTGTGACCCTGGCTATCTGTAAATGATGTCTGAGTGTTGAAGTGAGCCCCTGGCTATCTGTAAATGATGTCTGAGTGTTGAAGTGAGCCCCTGGCTATCTGTAAATAATGTCTGAGTGTTGGAGTGTACCCCTGGCTATCTGTAAATGATGTGTGAGTGTTGAAGTGAGCCCCTGGCTATCTGTAAATAATGTCTGAGTGTTGGAGTGTGCCCCTGGCTATCTGTAAATAATGTCTGAGTGTTGGAGTGTGCCCTTGGCTATCTGTAAATGATGTCTGAGTGTTGGAGTGTGCCCCTGGCTATCTGTAAATGATGTCTGAGTGTTGGAGTGTACCCCTGGCTATCTGTAAATAATGTCTGAGTGTTGGAGTGTGCCCCTGGCTATCTGTAAATAATGTCTGAGTGTTGGAGTGTGCCCCTGGCTATCTGTAAATAATGTCTGAGTGTTGGAGTGTGCCCGTGGCTATCTGTAAATGATGTCTGAGTGTTGGAGTGTGCCCCTGGCTATCTGTAAATAATGTCTGAGTGTTGGAGTGTGCCCCTGGCTATCTGTAAATAATGTCTGAGTGTTGGAGTGTGCCCTTGGCTATCTGTAAATGATGTCTGAGTGTTGGAGTGTGCCCCTGGCTATCTGTAAATGATGTCTGAGTGTTGGAGTGTACCCCTGGCTATCTGTAAATAATGTCTGAGTGTTGGAGTGTGCCCCTGGCTATCTGTAAATAATGTCTGAGTGTTGGAGTGTGCCCCTGGCTATCTGTAAATAATGTCTGAGTGTTGGAGTGTGCCCGTGGCTATCTGTAAATAATGTCTGAGTGTTGGAGTGTTCCCCTGGCTATCTGTAAATGATGTCTGAGTGTTGGAGTGTGCCCTTGGCTATCTGTAAATAATGTCTGAGTGTTGGAGTGTGCCCCTGGCTATCTGTAAATGATGTCTGAGTGTTGGAGTGTTCCCCTGGCTATCTGTAATGATGTCTGAGTGTTGGAGTGTGCCCTTGGCTATCTGTAAATAATGTCTGAGTGTTGGAGTGTGCCCCTGGCTATCTGTAAATGATGTCTGAGTGTTGGAGTGTTCCCCTGGCTATCTGTAATGATGTCTGAGTGTTGGAGTGTGCCCCTGGCTATCTGTAAATAATGTCTGAGTGTTGGAGTGTGTCCCTGGCTATCTGTAATGATGTCTGAGTGTTGGAGTGTTCCCCTGGCTATCTGTAAATGATGTCTGAGTGTTGGAGTGAGCCCCTGGCTATCTGTAAATGATGTCTGAGTGTTGGAGTGTACCCCTGGCTATCTGTAAATGATGTCTGAGTGTTGGAGTGTGCCCCTGGCTATCTGTAAATGATGTCTGAGTGTTGGAGTGAGCCCCTGGCTATCTGTAAATAATGTCTGAGTGTTGGAGTGTGCCCCTGGCTATCTGTAAATGATGTCTGAGTGATGGAGTGAGCCCCTGGCTATCTGTAAATAATGTCTGAGTGTTGGAGTGAGCCCCTGGCTATCTGTAAATAATGTCTGAGTGTTGGAGTGTGCCCCTGGCTATCTGTAAATGATGTCTGAGTGATGGAGTGAGCCCCTGGCTATCTGTAAATGATGTCTGAGTGTTGGCGTGTGCCCCTGGCTATCTGTAAATGATGTCTGAGTGTTGGAGTGTACCCCTGGCTATCTGTAAATAATGTCTGAGTGTTGGAGTGAGCCCCTGGCTATCTGTAAATAATGTCTGAGTGTTGGAGTGTGCCCCTGGCTATCTGTAAATGATGTCTGAGTGTTGGAGTGTACCCCTGGCTATCTGTAAATAATGTCTGAGTGTTGGAGTGAGCCCCTGGCTATCTGTAAATAATGTCTGAGTGTTGGAGTGTGCCCCTGGCTATCTGTAAATGCTGTCTGAGTGATGGAGTGAGCCCCTGGCTATCTGTAAATGATGTCTGAGTGTTGGAGTGTTCCCCTGGCTATCTGTAATGATGTCTGAGTGTTGGAGTGTACCCCTGGCTATCTGTAAATGATGTCTGAGTGTTGGAGTGAGCCCCTGGCTATCTGTAAATAATGTCTGAGTGTTGGAGTGTGCCCTTGGCTATCTGTAAATAATGTCTGAGTGTTGGAGTGTGCCCCTGGCTATCTGTAAATGATGTCTGAGTGTTGGAGTGTTCCCCTGGCTATCTGTAATGATGTCTGAGTGTTGGAGTGTGCCCCTGGCTATCTGTAAATAATGTCTGAGTGTTGGAGTGTGTCCCTGGCTATCTGTAATGATGTCTGAGTGTTGGAGTGTTCCCCTGGCTATCTGTAATGATGTCTGAGTGTTGGAGTGTTCCCCTGGCTATCTGTAAATGATGTCTGAGTGTTGGAGTGAGCCCCTGGCTATCTGTAAATGATGTCTGAGTGTTGGAGTGTACCCCTGGCTATCTGTAAATGATGTCTGAGTGTTGGAGTGTGCCCCTGGCTATCTGTAAATGATGTCTGAGTGTTGGAGTGAGCCCCTGGCTATCTGTAAATAATGTCTGAGTGTTGGAGTGTGCCCCTGGCTATCTGTAAATGATGTCTGAGTGATGGAGTGAGCCCCTGGCTATCTGTAAATAATGTCTGAGTGTTGGAGTGTGCCCCTGGCTATCTGTAAATGATGTCTGAGTGTTGGAGTGAGCCCCTGGCTATCTGTAAATAATGTCTGAGTGTTGGAGTGTGCCCCTGGCTATCTGTAAATGATGTCTGAGTGATGGAGTGAGCCCCTGGCTATCTGTAAATGATGTCTGAGTGTTGGCGTGTGCCCCTGGCTATCTGTAAATTATGTCTGAGTGTTGGAGTGTACCCCTGGCTATCTGTAAATAATGTCTGAGTGTTGGAGTGAGCCCCTGGCTATCTGTAAATAATGTCTGAGTGTTGGAGTGTGCCCCTGGCTATCTGTAAATGCTGTCTGAGTGATGGAGTGAGCCCCTGGCTATCTGTAAATGATGTCTGAGTGTTGGAGTGTTCCCCTGGCTATCTGTAATGATGTCTGAGTGTTGGAGTGTACCCCTGGCTATCTGTAAATGATGTCTGAGTGTTGGAGTGAGCCCCTGGCTATCTGTAAATAATGTCTGAGTGTTGGAGTGTGCCCCTGGCTATCTGTAAATGATGTCTGAGTGATGGAGTGAGCCCCTGGCTATCTGTAAATGATGTCTGAGTGTTGGAGTGTACCCCTGGCTATCTGTAAATGATGTCTGAGTGTTGGAGTGAGCCCCTGGCTATCTGTAAATAATGTCTGAGTGTTGGAGTGTGCCCCTGGCTATCTGTAAATCATCTCTGAGTGTTGGAGTGAGCCCCTGGCTATCCATACATTTTAAAAACAAGAAAATGGTGCTGTCTGCTTTGCTTAATATAAGGAATTTGAAATGATTTAAACTTTTACCTCAACTTTTGACACTTAAATATATTTTAGCAATTACATTTACTTTTGATACTTAAGTATATTTTAAACTAAATACTTTTAGACTTTTACTTAAGTACTATTTTACCGTGTGACTTTCACTTTTACTTGAGTAACTTTCAATTAAGGATTCTATCATTTTACTCAAGTATGAAAACTGGTTCCTTATCCCACCACTGGTTAAAACCCTAGATGTAGATCACCACATGTAGACCCCCACATGTAGACCCCCACATGTAGACCCCCACATGTAGACCCCCACACTGTAGACCCCCACATGTAGACCCCCACATGTAGACCCCCACACGTAGACCCCCACACGTAGACCCCCACACGTCGACCCCCACACGTCGACCCCCACATGTCGACCACCACATGTAGACCCCCACATGTAGACCCCCACATGTGGGCCCCCACATGTAGACCCCCACATGTAGACCCCCACATGTAGACCCCCACATGCAGACCCCCACATGTAGACCACCACATGTAGACCACCACATGTAGACCACCACATGTAGACCCCCACATGCAGACCCCCACATGTAGACCCCCACATGTAGACCCCCACATGTAGACCCCCACACGTAGACCCCCACATGTAGATCACCACATGTAGACCCCCACATGCAGACCCCCACATGTAGACCCCCACATGCAGACCCCCACATGTAGACCCCCACATGTAGACCCCCACATGTAGACCCCCACATGTAGACCCCCACATGTAGACCCCCACATGTCGACCCCCACATGTAGACCACCACATGGATCGCTGTAGATACATCAACCCTCCAGTAGGAGGTGCTGTAGATACATCAACTGTCCAGTAGGAGGTGTTGTAGATACATCAACTGTCCAGTAGGAGGTGCTGTAGACAGATCAACTCTCCAGTAGGATGTGCTGTAGATACATCAACTCTCCAGTAGGAAGTGCTGTAGATACATCAACTGTCCAGTAGGAGGTGCTGTAGGTACATCAACTCTCCAGTAGGAGGTGCTGTAGACAGATCAACTCTCCAGTAGGTGCTGTAGATAGATCAACTCTCCAGTAGGAGGTGCTGTAGATACATCAACCCTCCAGTAGGAGGTGCTGTAGATAGATCAACTCTCCAGTAGGAGGTGCTGTAGATAGATCAACTCTCCAGTAGGAGGTGCTGTAGATACATCAACCCTCCAGTAGGAGGTGCTGTAGATACATCAACTCTCCAGTAGGAGGTGCTGTAGATAGATCAACTCTCCAGTAGGAGGTGCTGTAGATAGGCAGGTAGCCTAGTGGTTAGAGCGTTGGGCCAGTAACCGAAAGGTAGCTGTATCGAATCCCCGGGCTGACAAAGTAAAAATCTGTCGTTCTGCCCCTGAACAAGGCAGTTAACCCACTGTTCCCCGGGCGCTGAAGACGTGGATGTCGATTAAGGCAGCCCCCCTCACCTCTCTGATTCAGAGGGGTTGGGTTAAATGAGGAAGACACATTTCAGTTGAATGCATTCAGTTGTACAACTGACTAGGTATTGTCCTTTCCCTCCTCCCCCGTCCACTAATTCATCCTCTGCCCCTCTCTCCTCCCCCCTTCACTAATTCAGTCTTTTATTAGCATGAGAAAATAGCCTGCTCATCAGAAAGGAGGACCAAGGCACTCGTCATATAATTCATTAAAATGCCTTTATTTGTATGGCATGTTCAGTGGAAAAATAGCCTGGTTGTTTTAATGAAGTTTCCTTATCTGCACTAGGAAGGAAGGAAGGAAGGAAGGAAGGAAGGAAGGAAGGAAGGAAGGAAGGAAGGAAGGAAGGAAGGAAGGAAGGAAGGAAGGAAGGAAGGAAGGAAGGAAGGAAGGAAGGAAGGAAGGAAGGAAGGAAGGTGGAATGGAGGGATGGACGGACGATGGAGGTAGAAAATGCAACGGTCACTTTGCTCTTCAGGGGTCTTTACTGTAGACCCCATACCTGCAAGACCCCCGAGATCAATGCATGCTCCTTCCTGCCTCTCTCATCAAAGGCATCCATCCGTTAAGTGATGATATTAATGGAATATACAGTACTTATAATCAACACGCCAGGCATGCTAGCTGCTCAATGAGGCAGAATACAGACCATCATTCTATCTCCCACACAGCATCTCCACTCCCACTTGTCTCCAATTCCACATCCCAACCCTCAGCTTCCCTCAGCCCATCCCATCTATCTCTGCTGGCCACCCACTTCGGGTTTCTACGCAACACATATCTTTCAACTATGCTGTGATGTTTAACGTACAATTTCAATCTATCTAATCGAATAGAATCCACAGATTGCGAGTTGAAGATAAATACATTTACTAAGAGTATTAGTATATTAGTAATTGACTGACCCGGTCTCTCCAGATCTCCTAACAGTACTATTTCTAGGGTCAATTTTAGATCAATGCTATGCATTTTCAGCCATTCCTGAACCTGAGACCAGAAACAGGCTACCTGAGGGCAACACCAAAATAAATGGTCTATCTATTCTGTATCCTCACAACAAAATCTGCAGAGCTGCGATGATATTATGCCCCAAATATTCAACATTTTCCTCTATAAATACCAGGCCTGGCTTCTTAGATGTTTCATGATGTTCTATTATTTCTATTAGTTGTCGTATATTATCTCCAATGTATCGTCCATGTAAAAAACCTGTCTGATCAGGATGAACAATACCTGGTAAAACCCTTTTAATTCTGAGTGCATTTCGCTAGTATTTTAGCATCACAACATTGAAGTGTAAGAGGCCTCCAGTTTTTTAGATAGACTGGGTCTTTATATTTGCCATCTGGGTCTTGTTTTAATAATAGAGAAATAATAGAGAAATCAGACCTTCCTGCTGAGTCCCTGACAGACTACCATTTCTACAGGTGTAGTTAAAACAATCTAACAATGGAGCTTTGAGTATATGAAAAAAGGGTTGATATACCTCTACCGGTATGCCATCAAGTCCTGGGGGTTTTCCCAGACTGAAAGGATTTATTAGCCTCAAAAAGTTCTTCCTCTGTAATTTGGCCTTCGCACTGATCTTTCTGTACATTTGTTAATTTTCCATTTTTTATATTATTTGGAAAGAATTCCTTACAGAAATCATCATTCGGAGGGTGAGGATGAGACGGAAAAGAGAACATCTGCCTAAAATATTTAGCTTCCTCTTTTAAAATATAATTCGGAGAATCATAGATGACTCCGTCTTCAGTAACAAGTTTCTGAAAATTAGTTTTGTTAGTGTTCCTGTATTGGAGATTCAGGAAGAATTTGGTACATTTTTCTCCATATTCCATCCAGTTTGCTTTATTTTTGTAATAGATTACATTAGATCGTTCTTGAATAAGTTCCTCAAGTTCTTTTTGTTTTTCCTCTAACTTATTTTGTATCTCTGTAGTGTTGTTTTTATCGCTATCTACCTGTACTAATAGTTCATGGATTTCCCTTGTTAGTCTTGTCTCTTTAGACAGAAACTGCTTTTTTATTATTGATGAATATTGAATTGAATGACCTCTGAAGGTACATTTAAAGGTATCCCAAACAATAAGGGGATTTGCTGATCCTATATTACACTGGAGAAATTCAGTTATAAATTATTTTGTCTTAGTTAAAAAATAATTTCTCCTCCAGTAAACTTTGCTTAAATTTCCAATATCCCCATCCACGTGGAAAATCTATAAGAGTTATGTGAATGCCAATTAGATGATGAGCCGATCGTAATCTGTCTCCTATTGAAACTTTTTTAACCTTTGAATTGTTGGGGATTACCCTGGGTGTCGGGTGTGGGGCGTAGAACACTTGGAGTACATGAAAGAGCTAACTACTATTGTCAGATCTCTCCACTCTCACACTAGGAAAGCTCTGGGGGAGGTACCAGGTGAGGACCCCTGACTACCTGTCTGTGGAGGTTGGAGACTGGGTCACCAATGCCATGATTACTGTATATATGTCATAACCTTTGTATGCTTGCAATGCGCAATGATGGAAAAGTACTGGGTAAATGGAGATGTACTGTTTTAGTTCTCAGAATGAGAATTTTCTGCACCTGCTGATAGTCACACAGCCTCAAGGCCGAGATAGTAGAGTGAGAAACCACAGTCTAGACATGTTTTTCTCATCTTAGATACTTTGTATCTAATCCAATGCAACAATGTTAAGGTATGAGTGACGGTAGGTTGTCCACACCAACTAGTATAAAGAGCGTTGTCTCCTGTTTCGCCACACAGATCTTTACTATAGACTATAACCCAGTGAGCACAACATGTTTTAACTAAACCTTTTCAACCAAAAATATATATTATCAATGTCTGTTACACATCTTGTGGTCATAGGGAATCTTGGACGCTATTGACTCTACTATTTCCTATTTAAATACCCATGTAAGATACATATCCAAGGTAACAGCCAAGTTAAACAAGGCAGGAAGACACAAAATGACGGTCAAAAACCTATCTAAGATACATATGCAAGGTAACAGTAAGATATTTACAGTATCCAAAGAAACAGTAAAAAACATATCCAAGGTAACAGCCATGGTAACAGCCATGGTAACAACCATGGTAACAGCCATGGTGACAGCTATGGTAACAGCCAAGGTAACAGTAAGAAACATATCCAAGGTAACAGCCATGGTAACAGCCATGGTAACAACCATGGTAACAGCCATGGTAACAGCTATGGTAACAGACATGGTAACAGCCAAGGTAACAGTAAAAAACATATCCATGGTAACAGCCATGGTAACAGACATGGTAACAGCCAAGGAAACAGTAAGAAACATATCCATGGTAACAGCTATGGTAACAGCCAAGGTAACAGACATGGTAACAGCCACGGTAACAGCCAAGGTAATAGCCATGGTAACAGCCAAGGTAACAGCGATGGTAACAGCCACGGTAACAGCCATGGTAACAGTCAAGGTAACAGCCATGGTAACAGCCACGGTAACAGCCAAGGTAATAGCCACGGTAACAGCCAAGGTAACAGCCACGGTAACAGCCAAGGTAATAGCCATGGTAACAGTCATGGTAATAGCCAAGGTAACAACCATGGTAACAGCCATCGTAACAGCCATGGTAACAGTAAGATATATATCCAAGGTAACAGCCATGGTAACAGCCAAGGTAACAGCCATGGTAACAGTAAGATATATATCCAAGGTAACAGCCATGGTAACAGCCAAGGTAACAGCCATGGTAACAGTAACATACATATCCAAGGTAACAGCTAGGGTAACAGCCATGGTAACAGTAAGATACATATCCAAGGTAATAGCCATGGTAACAGTCATGGTAATAGCCAAGGTAACAGCCATGGTAACAGCCATGGTAACAGTAAGACACATATTCAAGGTAACAGCCAAGGTGACAGCCATGGTAACAGTAAGATACATATCCAAGGTAACAGCCATCGTAACAGCCATGGTAACAGTAAGATATATATCCAAGGTAACAGCCATGGTAACAGCCACGGTAACAGCCATGGTAACAGCCATGGTAACAGTAAGATACATATCCAAGGTAACAGCCATGTTAAAGCCACGGTAACAGCCATGGTAACAGTAAGACACATATTCAAGGTAACAGCCAAGGTGACAGCCATGGTAACAGTAAGATACATATCCAAGGTAACAGCCAAGGTAACAGCCATGGTAACAGTAAGATACATATCCAAGGTAACAGCCTTGGTAACAGCCATGTTACAGCCACGGTAACAGCCATGGTAACAGCCACAGTAACAGCCAAGGTAACAGCCATGGTAACAGCCATGTTACAGCCACGGTAACAGCCATGGTAACAGCCACAGTAACAGCCAAGGTAACAGTAAGATATAAATCCAAGGTAACAGCCATGGTAACAGTAAGATACATATCCAAGGTAACAGCCAAGGTAACAGCCATGGTAACAGCCACAGTAACAGCCATGGTAACAGCCATGGTAACAGTAAGATGCATATCCATGGTAACAGCCAAGGTAACAGCCATGGTAACAGTAAGATACATATCCAAGGTAACAGCCATGTTAAAGCCACGGTAACAGCCATGGTAACAGCCATGGTAACAGTAAGATACACATCCAAGGTAACAGCCATGGTAACAGCTATGGTAACAGTCATGGTAACAGCCACGGTAACAGCCACGGTAACAGCCATGGTAGCAATAAGATACACATCCAAGGTAACAGCCATGGTAACAGCCATGGTAACAGCTATGGTAACAGTCATGGTAACAGCCACGGTAACAGCCATGGTAGCAATAAGATACACATCCAAGGTAACAGCCATGGTAACAGCCATGGTAACAGCCATGGTAACAGTAAGATACATATCCAAGGTAACAGCCATGTTAAAGCCACGGTAACAGCCATGGTAACAGTAAGACACATATTCAAGGTAACAGCCAAGGTAACAGCCATGGTAACAGTAAGATACATATCCAAGGTAACAGCCTTGGTAACAGCCATGTTACAGCCACGGTAACAGCCATGGTAACAGCCACAGTAACAGCCAAGGTAACAGCCATGGTAACAGCCATGTTACAGCCACGGTAACAGCCATGGTAACAGCCACAGTAACAGCCAAGGTAACAGTAAGATATAAATCCAAGGTAACAGCCATGGTAACAGTAAGATACACATCCAAGGTAACAGCCATGGTAACAGCTATGGTAACAGCCATGGTAACAGCCACAGTAACAGCCAAGGTAACAGTAAGATGACTTAAATGTAAATGTAATGTAAATGTAAGATATAAATCCAAGGTAACAGCCATGGTAACAGTAAGATACACATCCAAGGTAACAGCCATGGTAACAGCTATGGTAACAGTCATGGTAACAGCCACGGTAACAGCCACGGTAACAGCCATGGTAGCAATAAGATACACATCCAAGGTAACAGCCATGGTAACAGCCATGGTAACAGCCATGGTAACAGTAAGATACATATCCAAGGTAACAGCCATGTTAAAGCCACGGTAACAGCCATGGTAACAGTAAGACACATATTCAAGGTAACAGCCAAGGTAACAGCCATGGTAACAGTAAGATACATATCCAAGGTAACAGCCTTGGTAACAGCCATGTTACAGCCACGGTAACATCCATGGTAACAGCCACAGTAACAGCCAAGGTAACAGCCATGGTAACAGCCATGTTACAGCCACGGTAACAGCCATGGTAACAGCCACAGTAACAGCCAAGGGAACAGTAAGATATAAATCCAAGGTAACAGCCATGGTAACAGTAAGATACATATCCAAGGTAACAGCCAAGGTAACAGCCATGGTAACAGCCACAGTAACAGCCATGGTAACAGCCATGGTAACAGTAAGATATATATCCAAGGTAATAGCCAAGGTACCAGCCATGGTAACAGCCATAGTAACAGCCACGGTAACAGCCATGGTAACAGCCATGGTAACAGTAAGATACATATCCATGGTAACAGCCAAGGTAACAGCCATGGTAACAGTAAGATACATATCCAAGGTAACAGCCATGTTAAAGCCACGGTAACAGCCATGGTAACAGCCATGGTAACAGTAAGATACACATCCAAGGTAACAGCCAAGGTAATAGCCATGGTAACAGCCATGGTAACAGTAAGATACACATCCAAGGTAACAGCCATGGTAACAGCCATGGTAACAGCTATGGTAACAGTCATGGTAACAGCCACGGTAACAGCCACGGTAACAGCCATGGTAGCAATAAGATACACATCCAAGGTAACAGCCATGGTAACAGCCATGGTAACAGCCATGGTAACAGTAAGATACACATCCAAGGTAACGCTATGGTAACAGCCATGGTAACAGCCATGGTAACAGCCAAGGTAACAGCCACGGTAACAGTAAGATACATCTCCAAGGTAACAGCCAGGGTAACAGTAAGATACATATCCAAGGTAACAGTAAGAAACATATCCAAGGTAACAGCCAAGGTAATAGCCATGGTAACAGCCAAGGTAACAGTAAGATACATATCCAAGGTAACAGCCATGGTAACAGCCACGGTAACAGCCATGGTAACAGTAAGATACATCTCCATGGTAACAGCCATGGTAACAGCCACGGTAACAGCCACGGTAACAGCCATGGTAGCAATAAGATACACATCCAAGGTAACAGCCATGGTAACAGCCATGGTAACAGCCATGGTAACAGTAAGATACATATCCAAGGTAACAGCCATGTTAAAGCCACGGTAACAGCCATGGTAACAGTAAGACACATATTCAAGGTAACAGCCAAGGTAACAGCCATGGTAACAGTAAGATACATATCCAAGGTAACAGCCTTGGTAACAGCCATGTTACAGCCACGGTAACAGCCATGGTAACAGCCACAGTAACAGCCAAGGTAACAGCCATGGTAACAGCCATGTTACAGCCACGGTAACAGCCATGGTAACAGCCACAGTAACAGCCAAGGGAACAGTAAGATATAAATCCAAGGTAACAGCCATGGTAACAGTAAGATACATATCCAAGGTAACAGCCAAGGTAACAGCCATGGTAACAGCCACAGTAACAGCCATGGTAACAGCCATGGTAACAGTAAGATATATATCCAAGGTAATAGCCAAGGTACCAGCCATGGTAACAGTCATAGTAACAGCCACGGTAACAGCCATGGTAACAGCCATGGTAACAGTAAGATACATATCCATGGTAACAGCCAAGGTAACAGCCATGGTAACAGTAAGATACATATCCAAGGTAACAGCCATGTTAAAGCCACGGTAACAGCCATGGTAACAGCCATGGTAACAGTAAGATACACATCCAAGGTAACAGCCAAGGTAATAGCCATGGTAACAGCCATGGTAACAGTAAGATACACATCCAAGGTAACAGCCATGGTAACAGCCATGGTAACAGCTATGGTAACAGTCATGGTAACAGCCACGGTAACAGCCACGGTAACAGCCATGGTAGCAATAAGATACACATCCAAGGTAACAGCCATGGTAACAGCCATGGTAACAGCCATGGTAACAGTAAGATACACATCCAAGGTAACGCTATGGTAACAGCCATGGTAACAGCCATGGTAACAGCCAAGGTAACAGCCACGGTAACAGTAAGATACATCTCCAAGGTAACAGCCAGGGTAACAGTAAGATACATATCCAAGGTAACAGTAAGAAACATATCCAAGGTAACAGCCAAGGTAATAGCCATGGTAACAGCCAAGGTAACAGTAAGATACATATCCAAGGTAACAGCCATGGTAACAGCCACGGTAACAGCCATGGTAACAGTAAGATACATCTCCATGGTAACAGCCATGGTAACAGCCACGGTAACAGCCAAGGTAACAGCCTAGGTAACAGCCACGGTAACAGCCATGGTAACAGCCACGGTAACAGCCATGGTAACAGCCATGGTAACAATAAGATACATATGTATGGTAACATCCATGGTAACAGCCACGGTAAAAGCCACGGTAACAGTAAGATACATCTCCAAGGTAATAACAGCAAAGGGAAGTAGAATAATCATGTTAGGTTGTAGTTGGAGTAGAGCATAGCTTTAATTCTTTATTTTCTTGCTGTATTTTCCCACGTGTTCTGTTACATTGCACCCTGCACCAGTTTCAATAAAGCGCCTAGCATGCAGAAGTAAATCAGAAGCAGAGCAGGGATCTATGGTACGGTACTGAGCTGCACTCTAAAGCCAGTTCCCAGTGATAGTACTGTGCTGCACTCTAAAGCCAGTTCCCAGGGATAGTACTGTGCTGCACTCTAAAGCCAGTTCCCAGTGATAGTACTGTGCTGCACTCTAAAGCCAGTTCCCAGTGATAGTACTGTGCTGCACTCTAAAGCCAGTTCCCAGGGATAGTACTGTGCTGCACTCTAAAGCCAGTTCCCAGTGATAGTACTGTGCTGCACTCTAAAGCCAGTTCCCAGTGATAGTACTGTGCTGCACTCTAAAGCCAGTTCCCAGTGATAGTACTGTGCTGCACTCTAAAGCCAGTTCCCAGTGATAGTACTGTGCTGCACTCTAAAGCCAGTTCCCAGTGATAGTACTGTGCTGCACTCTAAAGCCAGTTCCCAGTGATAGTACTGTGCTGCACTCTAAAGCCAGTTCCCAGTGATAGTACTGTGCTGCACTCTAAAGCCAGTTCCCAGGGATAGTACTGTGCTGCACTCTAAAGCCAGTTCCCAGTGATAGTACTGTGTTGCACTCTAAATCCAGTTCCCAGTGATAGTACTGTGCTGCACTCTAAAGCCAGTTCCCAGTGATAGTACTGTGCTGCACTCTAAAGCCAGTTCCCAGGGATAGTACTGTACTGCACTCTAAAGCCAGTTCCCAGGGATAGTACTGTACTGCACTCTAAAGCCAGTTCCCAGTGATAGTACTGTACTGCACTCTAAAGCCAGTTCCCAGTGATAGTACTGTGCTGCACTCTAAAGCCAGTTCCCAGTGATAGTACTGTGCTGCACTCTAAAGCAAGTTCCCAGTGATAGTACTGTGCTGTAACAGCCATGGTAACAGTAAGACACATATTCAAGGTAACAGGTTCTGACTGCTTAACCAGAACAGGATCGTAACAGCCATGGTAACAGTAAGATATATATCCAAGGTAACAGCCATGGTAACAGCCACGGTAACAGCCATGGTAACAGCCATGGTAACAGTAAGATACATATCCAAGGTAACAGCCATGTTAAAGCCACGGTAACAGCCATGGTAACAGTAAGACACATATTCAAGGTAACAGCCAAGGTGACAGCCATGGTAACAGTAAGATACATATCCAAGGTAACAGCCAAGGTAACAGCCATGGTAACAGTAAGATACATATCCAAGGTAACAGCCTTGGTAACAGCCATGTTACAGCCACGGTAACAGCCATGGTAACAGCCACAGTAACAGCCAAGGTAACAGCCATGGTAACAGCCATGTTACAGCCACGGTAACAGCCATGGTAACAGCCACAGTAACAGCCAAGGTAACAGTAAGATATAAATCCAAGGTAACAGCCATGGTAACAGTAAGATACATATCCAAGGTAACAGCCAAGGTAACAGCCATGGTAACAGCCACAGTAACAGCCATGGTAACAGCCATGGTAACAGTAAGATGCATATCCATGGTAACAGCCAAGGTAACAGCCATGGTAACAGTAAGATACATATCCAAGGTAACAGCCATGTTAAAGCCACGGTCACAGCCATGGTAACAGCCCTGGTAACAGTAAGATACACATCCAAGGTAACAGCCATGGTAACAGCTATGGTAACAGTCATGGTAACAGCCACGGTAACAGCCACGGTAACAGCCATGGTAGCAATAAGATACACATCCAAGGTAACAGCCATGGTAACAGCCATGGTAACAGCTATGGTAACAGTCATGGTAACAGCCACGGTAACAGCCACGGTAACAGCCATGGTAGCAATAAGATACACATCCAAGGTAACAGCCATGGTAACAGCCATGGTAACAGCCATGGTAACAGTAAGATACATATCCAAGGTAACAGCCATGTTAAAGCCACGGTAACAGCCATGGTAACAGTAAGACACATATTCAAGGTAACAGCCAAGGTAACAGCCATGGTAACAGTAAGATACATATCCAAGGTAACAGCCTTGGTAACAGCCATGTTACAGCCACGGTAACAGCCATGGTAACAGCCACAGTAACAGCCAAGGTAACAGCCATGGTAACAGCCATGTTACAGCCACGGTAACAGCCATGGTAACAGCCACAGTAACAGCCAAGGTAACAGTAAGATATAAATCCAAGGTAACAGCCATGGTAACAGTAAGATACACATCCAAGGTAACAGCCATGGTAACAGCTATGGTAACAGCCATGGTAACAGCCACAGTAACAGCCAAGGTAACAGTAAGATGACTTAAATGTAAATGTAATGTAAATGTAAGATATAAATCCAAGGTAACAGCCATGGTAACAGTAAGATACACATCCAAGGTAACAGCCATGGTAACAGCTATGGTAACAGTCATGGTAACAGCCACGGTAACAGCCACGGTAACAGCCATGGTAGCAATAAGATACACATCCAAGGTAACAGCCATGGTAACAGCCATGGTAACAGCCATGGTAACAGTAAGATACATATCCAAGGTAACAGCCATGTTAAAGCCACGGTAACAGCCATGGTAACAGTAAGACACATATTCAAGGTAACAGCCAAGGTAACAGCCATGGTAACAGTAAGATACATATCCAAGGTAACAGCCTTGGTAACAGCCATGTTACAGCCACGGTAACATCCATGGTAACAGCCACAGTAACAGCCAAGGTAACAGCCATGGTAACAGCCATGTTACAGCCACGGTAACAGCCATGGTAACAGCCACAGTAACAGCCAAGGGAACAGTAAGATATAAATCCAAGGTAACAGCCATGGTAACAGTAAGATACATATCCAAGGTAACAGCCAAGGTAACAGCCATGGTAACAGCCACAGTAACAGCCATGGTAACAGCCATGGTAACAGTAAGATATATATCCAAGGTAATAGCCAAGGTACCAGCCATGGTAACAGCCATAGTAACAGCCACGGTAACAGCCATGGTAACAGCCATGGTAACAGTAAGATACATATCCATGGTAACAGCCAAGGTAACAGCCATGGTAACAGTAAGATACATATCCAAGGTAACAGCCATGTTAAAGCCACGGTAACAGCCATGGTAACAGCCATGGTAACAGTAAGATACACATCCAAGGTAACAGCCAAGGTAATAGCCATGGTAACAGCCATGGTAACAGTAAGATACACATCCAAGGTAACAGCCATGGTAACAGCCATGGTAACAGCTATGGTAACAGTCATGGTAACAGCCACGGTAACAGCCACGGTAACAGCCATGGTAGCAATAAGATACACATCCAAGGTAACAGCCATGGTAACAGCCATGGTAACAGCCATGGTAACAGTAAGATACACATCCAAGGTAACGCTATGGTAACAGCCATGGTAACAGCCATGGTAACAGCCAAGGTAACAGCCACGGTAACAGTAAGATACATCTCCAAGGTAACAGCCAGGGTAACAGTAAGATACATATCCAAGGTAACAGTAAGAAACATATCCAAGGTAACAGCCAAGGTAATAGCCATGGTAACAGCCAAGGTAACAGTAAGATACATATCCAAGGTAACAGCCATGGTAACAGCCACGGTAACAGCCATGGTAACAGTAAGATACATCTCCATGGTAACAGCCATGGTAACAGCCACGGTAACAGCCAAGGTAACAGCCTAGGTAACAGCCACGGTAACAGCCATGGTAACAGCCACGGTAACAGCCACGGTAACAGCCATGGTAACAATAAGATACATATGTATGGTAACATCCATGGTAACAGCCACGGTAAAAGCCACGGTAACAGTAAGATACATCTCCAAGGTAATAACAGCAAAGGGAAGTAGAATAATCATGTTAGGTTGTAGTTGGAGTAGAGCATAGCTTTAATTCTTTATTTTCTTGCTGTATTTTCCCACGTGTTCTGTTACATTGCACCCTGCACCAGTTTCAATAAAGCGCCTAGCATGCAGAAGTAAATCAGAAGCAGAGCAGGGATCTATGGTACGGTACTGAGCTGCACTCTAAAGCCAGTTCCCAGTGATAGTACTGTGCTGCACTCTAAAGCCAGTTCCCAGGGATAGTACTGTGCTGCACTCTAAAGCCAGTTCCCAGTGATAGTACTGTGCTGCACTCTAAAGCCAGTTCCCAGTGATAGTACTGTGCTGCACTCTAAAGCCAGTTCCCAGGGATAGTACTGTGCTGCACTCTAAAGCCAGTTCCCAGTGATAGTACTGTGCTGCACTCTAAAGCCAGTTCCCAGTGATAGTACTGTGCTGCACTCTAAAGCCAGTTCCCAGTGATAGTACTGTGCTGCACTCTAAAGCCAGTTCCCAGTGATAGTACTGTGCTGCACTCTAAAGCCAGTTCCCAGTGATAGTACTGTGCTGCACTCTAAAGCCAGTTCCCAGTGATAGTACTGTGCTGCACTCTAAAGCCAGTTCCCAGTGATAGTACTGTGCTGCACTCTAAAGCCAGTTCCCAGGGATAGTACTGTGCTGCACTCTAAAGCCAGTTCCCAGTGATAGTACTGTGTTGCACTCTAAATCCAGTTCCCAGTGATAGTACTGTGCTGCACTCTAAAGCCAGTTCCCAGTGATAGTACTGTGCTGCACTCTAAAGCCAGTTCCCAGGGATAGTACTGTACTGCACTCTAAAGCCAGTTCCCAGGGATAGTACTGTACTGCACTCTAAAGCCAGTTCCCAGTGATAGTACTGTACTGCACTCTAAAGCCAGTTCCCAGTGATAGTACTGTGCTGCACTCTAAAGCCAGTTCCCAGTGATAGTACTGTGCTGCACTCTAAAGCAAGTTCCCAGTGATAGTACTGTGCTGCACTCTAAAGCCAGTTCCCAGTGATAGTACTGTGCTGCACTCTAAAGCCAGTTCCCAGTGATAGTACTGTGCTGCACTCTAAAGCCAGTTCCCAGTGATAGTACTGTGCTGCACTCTAAAGCCAGTTCCCAGTGATAGTACTGTGCTGCACTCTAAAGTCAGTTCCCAGTGATAGTACTGTGCTGCACTCTAAAGCCAGTTCCCAGTGATAGTACTATGCTGCACTCTAAAGCCAGTTCCCAGTGATAGTACTGTGCTGCACTCTAAAGCCAGTTCCCAGTGATAGTACTGTGCTGCACTCTAAAGCCAGTTCCCAGTGATAGTACTGTGCTGCACTCTAAATCCAGTTCCCAGTGATAGTACTGTGCTGCACTCTAAAGCCGGTTCCCAGTGATAGTACTGTACTGCACTTTGACATTTGTATAGAAAAATGTACCTTGTGCTACTGCTGAACTCTTTTCTCTGAACACGGTCATACTCTGTAAATTACAACAACTTCCGTAAAAAGACTGACAGAGATGCGCAATTGATGCAGAAGAGAAGAGAAGTGAAGAGGAGAGAAGAGAAGATTTCACCACCACAGGACACTAGTCATCTTTCCTCAGCAGTAGATGTCTGGTCTCACTAGGATCACCTGTGGGGGACGTGGTCAGACAGCTTGCTGACTGTTGTTCGGTAATGAGAGGTGATGAGAGGTGAAGAGAGGTGATGAGAGGTGATGAGAGGCGATGAGAGGTAATGAGAGAAATGAGAGGTAATGAGATGTAATGATAGGTAATGAGAGGTAATGAGATGTAATGAGAGGTGGTGAGAGGTAATGAGAGGTGATTAGAGGTAATGAGAGGTGATGAGAGGTGATGAGAGGTAATGAGAGGTGATGAGAGGTAATGAGAGGTGATGAGAGGTGAGGAGAGTTGAAGAGAGGTGATGAGAGGTAATGAGAGGTGATGAGAGGTAATGAGAGGTAATGAGATGTGATGAGAGGTAATGAGAGGTGATGAGAGGTAATGAGAGGTGATGAGAGGTGATGAGAGGTAGTGAGAGGTGATGAGAGGTGATGAGAGGTAATGAGAGTTGATGAGAGGTGATGAGAGGTAATGAGAGGCGATGAGAGGCGATGAGAAGTAATGAGAGGTAATGAGAGGTAATGAGAGGTGATGAGAGGTAATGAGAGGTGATGAGAGGTGATGAGAGGTGATGAGAGGTAATGAGAGGTAATGAGAGGTGATGAGAGGTGATGAGAGGTGATGAGAGGTGATGAGAGGTAATGAGAGGTGATGAGAGGTAATGAGAGGTGATGAGAGGTAATGAGAGGTGATGAGAGGTAATGAGAGGTGATGAGAGGTAATGAGAGGTGATGAGAGGTAATGAGAGGTGATGAGAGGTAATGAGAGGTAATGAGAGGTAATGAGAGGTAATGAGAGGTGATGAGAGGTAATGAGATGTAATGAGAGGTAATGAGAGGTAATGAGAGGTAATGATATGTGATTAGAGGTAATGAGAGGTAATGAGAGGTATTGAGAGGTAATGAGAGGTGATGAGAGGTAATGAGAGGTAATGAGATGTGATGAGAGGTAATGAGAGGTGATGAGAGGTGATGAGAGAAGGATGGGAGGAGGATGGGAGGAGGCTGAGAGGAGGTTGGAAGGAGGTTGGGAGGAGGTTGGGAGGAGGTTGGGAGGAGGATGGGAGGAGGTTGGGAGGAGGTTGGGAGGAGGATGGGAGGAGGTTGAGAGGAGGTTGGGAAGAGGTTGAGAGGAGGTTGGGAGTAGGATGGGAGGAGGTTGGGAAGAGGTTGAGAGGAGGTTGGGAGTAGGATGGGAGGAGGTTGAGAGGAGGTTGGGAGGAGGTTGAGAGGAGGTTGAGAGGAGGTTGGGAGGAGGTTGAGAGTAGATTGAGAGGAGGTTGAGAGTAGATTGAGAGGAGGTTGAGAGGAGGGCAGAAACAGATTTTGACGTAGATTTTATGTAGATTTTGCCTGCGTTTACACAGGCAGCCCAATACTGATCTTTTTTTTCACTAATTGGTCTTTTGACCAATCAGATCAGCTCTGAAAATGATCTAATATGAAAAGATCTGATGTGATTGGTCAAAAGACCAATTAGTGGGAAAAAATATCAGGATTTGGGTGCCTGTGTAAACACAGCCCATGTAGGGAACAGGGTACCTGTGTAAACACAGCCCATGTAGAGAACAGGGTGCCTGTGTAAACACAGCCCATGTAGAGAACAGGGTGCCTGTGTAAACACAGCCCATGTAGGGAACAGGGTGCCTGTGTAAACACAGCCCATGTAGAGAACAGGGTGTCTGTGTAAACACAGCCCATGTAGAGAACAGGGTGCCTGTGTAAACACAGCCCATGTAGAGAACAGGGTGCCTGTGTAAACACAGCCCATGTAGGGAACAGGGTGTCTGTGTAAACACAGCCCATGTAGAGAACAGGGTGCCTGTGTAAACACAGCCCATGTAGGGAACAGGGTGTCTGTGTAAACACAGCCCATGTAGGGAACAGGGTGTCTGTGTAAACACAGCCCATGTAGAGAACAGGGTGCCTGTGTAAACACAGCCCATGTAGGGAACAGGGTGTCTGTGTAAACACAGCCCATGTAGAGAACAGGGTGTCTGTGTAAACACAGCCCATGTAGAGAACAGGGTGCCTGTGTAAACACAGCCCATGTAGAGAACAGGGTGCCTGTGTAAACACAGCCCATGTAGGGAACAGGGTGTCTGTGTAAACACAGCCCATGTAGGGAACAGGGTGTCTGTGTAAACACAGCCCATGTAGGGAACAGGGTGCCTGTGTAAACACAGCCCATGTAGAGAACAGGGTGTCTGTGTAAACACAGCCCATGTAGGGAACAGGGTGCCTGTGTAAACACAGCCCATGTAGGGAACAGGGTGCCTGTGTAAACACAGCCCATGTAGGGAACAGGGTGCCTGTGTAAACACAGCCCATGTAGGGAACAGGGTGCCTGTGTAAACACAGCCCATGTAGGGAACAGGGGGCCATTTGAGGTCTCAGATTGTGATGTCACTCCGCGGCGTGTTCCTCTGTCGCCGTCTCACCCCGCCGTCTGCCCGTCAGCCGCGTGGTCTCCATGGAAACCTGTTGCCCTGGCTGGGTCGTGGGGAGAGTGGAAGCGACGGGAGTGATGTGTGTGTGATATGATATGTGTTCCCTCCGTCCATCGCACAGCCTCATTACGGGGGGATTGAAGTGAAACAGCCAGTGTGTGTGTGTGTGTGTGTGTGTGTGTGTGTGTGTGTGTGTGTGTGTGTGTGTGTGTGTGTGTGTGTGTGTGTGTGTGTGTGTGTGTGTGTGTGTGTGTGTGTGTGTGTGTGTGTGTGTGTGTGTGTGTGTGTGTGTGTGTGTGTGTGTGTTGAAGTGAGACAGCTAGGGGGTGTATTTGTTCTCAGCTGCCAAACACCACTCTATTTTTAGACATGGCATGGAGAGGAGAGAGAGAGGAGGGAGAGAGAGAAAGAGAGAGAGAGAGAAGGACAGAGATGAGGAAGAGAGGGGAGAGAAGGAGAGAGATGAGGAGGATAGGGGAGAGAAGGAGAGAGATGAGGAGGATAGGGGAGAGAAGGAGAGAGATGAGGAGGATAGGGGAGAGAAGGAGAGGAGGAGATTACACTGGGACAGGGGGGTGAATGGAGGAACAGTAGACCCACAATCCACTGTGTCAGACAAGTTTATTGTCCAAGTTACCAAAGATGTTAAAACTGTCTCACCTCTCTGTCCTGTTCCCTTTAACAGATTCCAGAATAATGAGATGGAGGAAGACTTCTGACATTAGAACACAGAGGACTTAACCAGAACAGGTTCTGACTACTTAACCAGAACAGGTTCTGACTGCTTAACCAGAACAGGTTCTGACTGCTTAACCAGAACAGGTTCTGACTGCTTAACCAGAACAGGTTCTGACTGCTTAACCAGAACAGGTTCTGACTGCTTAACCAGAACAGGTTCTGACTGCTTAACCAGAACAGGTTCTGACTACTTAACCAGAACAGGTTCTGACTCCAGACAACCTGAAGAAGCATATCTATCTCTGGGGCCTGAGGAGAGGAGGAGGAGGAGGAGAGGAGGAGGAGGAGAGAAGGAGAGGAGGAGAGAATGAGGAGAGTAGGATGAGGAGAGGAGGATGATGAGGATGAGGAGAGGAGGATGAGGAGGAGAGGATGAGGAGAGGAGGATGAGGATGAGAGGATGAGTAGAGGAGGATGAGGAGGAGAGAATGAGGAGAGGAGGATGAGGAGGAGGAGAGGAGGATGAGGAGGAGAGAAGGATGAGGAGGAGAGGATGAGGAGGAGGAGCTGAGAAGGAGAGGAGGAGAGGATGAGGAGGAGAGGATGAGGAGGATGAGCAGGAGGAGAGAAGGATGAGGAGGATGAGGAGGAGAGGAGGATGAGGAGGAGGAGGAGGAGACAAGGATGAGGAGGATGAGGAGGAGAGAAGGATGAGGATGAGAGGAGGATGAGGAGAGAAGGATGAGGATGAGAGGAGCATGAGAAGAGAAGGATGATGAGAGAAGTTGAGAAGGAGGAGAGGAGGAAGAGAGGATGAGGAAGAGAGGAGGATGAGGGGGAGGAGAGGAGGATGAGGAGAGAAGTTGAGGAGGAGAGGAGGGGGAGAGGTAAATGCAGGTAGATGGGTGGATTATTTGAAGAGGAAAGGGGGGGGTTCAAATACTATTTGAAATCTTCTCAAATTCTTTAGCTGTGCTTGATTGAAATTGTCACAATGGAACCAATATAAAGGTCTGAAAACTGCAAACCCAGCCGACGCTGGCACTCCAGGCAGACACTCAAAGTATTTGAAGGATTTCAAACAGTATTTGAACCCAGGTCTGGTAACTGTTGCAGGAAGGGCTGAAGATTTGAAGCAGCGTCACAACTAGAGAAGCCAGCCAGCAGTACTATGGGATGAAGACTAGAGAAGCAGTACTATAGGATGAAGACTAGAGAAGCAGTACTATGGGATGAAGACTAGAGAAGCAGTACTATAGGATGAAGACTAGAGAAGCAGTACTATAGGATGAAGACTAGAGAAGCAGTACTATGGGATAAAGACTAGAGAAGCAGTACTATGGGATGAAGGCTAGAGAAGCAGTACTATGGGATGAAGACTAGAGAAGCAGTACTATGGGATGAAGACTAGAGAAGCAGTACTATGGGATGAAGACTAGAGAAGCAGTACAGTACTATGGGATGAAGACTAGAGAAGCAGTACTATTGGATGAAAACTAGAGAAGCAGTACTATGGGATGAAGACTAGAGAAGCAGTACTATGGGATGAAGACTAGAGAAGCAGTACAGTACTATGGGATGAAGACTAGAGAAGCAGTACTATGGGATGAAGACTAGAGAAGCAGTACTATGGGATGAAGACTAGAGAAGCAGTACTATGGGATGAAGACTAGAGAAGCAGTACTATGGGATGAAGACTAGAGAAGCAGTACTATGGGATGCAGACTAGAGAAGCAGTACTATGGGATGCAGACTAGAGAAGCAGTACTATGGGATGAAGACTAGAGAAGCAGTACTATGGGATGAAGACTAGAGAAGCAGTACTATGGGATGAAGACTAGAGAAGCAGTACTATGGGATGAAGACTAGAGAAGCAGTACTATGGGATGCAGAACCTGTTAAAGGTGCAGATCTGGTAGATCTATTTCACCTGTTTTCATTCATGTGTTCCTCTGTACTGGGCCGGTTTGGTTCTTAGAATAAATAGTGAATTGTTCTATGGAGTCCTGGTCAATCTCTAACCAGAGACCAATTGGTGGGAACTCAGCTCTCTCTCTCTCCTCTCTGAGTTAATTAGTAATCTAGCCCTGTGTAACAGAGTAGAGCAGCGTCTAGATGTGGTAAAGATTGAATTTGATTTCTTCTTTTCTTAGCCTCGTCGCATGAATATTTGATAGAACAATTAAACGGCATGGAAGGAACAAACTTCTTAGATGGGATCGAGTCAGGACGACTCCGACCCAAGCCATCCTCACAACACATTTATGTGTTAAACCAACCAACCCAGGCTAGGCTGACCCAGGCTAACTGTCATCTCGACCACTATGGGCGCCGTAATAGCCTGGTGGTCCCAGAGATGTTTGTGTTGTCTCAATAACTATTATTGATAGCCTGGTGGTCCCATATCTAACAGATTAGCCTGGTGGTCCCAGATATAACAGATTAGCCTGGTGGTCCCAGATATAACAGATTAGCCTGGTGGTCCCAGATATAACAGATAAGCCTGGTGGTCCCAGACATAACAGATTGGCCTGGTGGTCCCAGATATAACAGATTAGCCTGGTGGTCTCAGATATAATAGATTAAGCTGGTGGTCCCAGATATAACAGATTAAACTGGTGGTCCCAGATATAACAGATTAAGCTGGTGGTCCCAGATATAACAGATTAAGCTGATGGTCCCAGATATAACAGATTAGCCTGGTGGTACCAGATATAACAGATTAGCCTGGTGGTACCAGATATAACAGATTAGCCTGGTGGTACCAGATATAACAGATTAGCCTGGTGATCCCAAATATAACAGATTAGCCTGGTGGTCCCAGATATAACAGATTAGCCTGGAGGTCCCAGATATAACAGATTAGCCTGGTGGTCCCAGATATAACAGATTAGCCTGGTGGCCCAGATATAACCGATTAGCCTGGTGGTCCCAGATATAACAGATTAGCCTGGTGGTACCAGATATAACAGATTAGCCTGGTGGTCCCAGATATAACAGATTAGCCTGGTGGTCCCAGATATAACAGATTAGCCTGGTGGTACCAGATATAACAGATTAGCCTGGTGGTCCCAGATATAACAGATTAACCTGGTGGTACCAGATATAACAGATTGGCCTGGTGGTACCAGATATAACAGATTAGCTTGGTGGTCCCAGATATAACAGATTAGCCTGGTGGTTCCCAATATAACAGATTAGTCTGGTGGTACCATATATAACAGATTAGCCTGGTGGTACCAGATATAACAGATTAAGCTCGTAGACCAGATATAACAGATTAACCTGGTGGTACCAGATATAACAGATTAGCCTGGTGGTACCAGATATAACAGATTAACCTGGTGGTACCAGATATAACAGATTAGCCTGGTGGTACCAGATATAACAGATTAACCTGGTGGTACCAGATATAACAGATTAGCCTGGTGGTACCAGATATAACAGATTAACCTGGTGGTACCAGATATAACAGATTAGCCTGGGTGGTCCCAGATATAACAGATTAGCCTGGTGGTACCAGATATAACAGATTAGCCTGGTGGTACCAGATATAACAGATTAGCCTGGTGGTCCCAGATACAACCGATTAGCCTGGTGGTCACAGATATAACAGATTAGCCTGGTGGTACCAGATATAACAGATTAGACTGGTGGTCCCAGATATAACAGATTAGCCTGGTGGTCCCAGATATAACAGAATAGCATGGTGGTCCCAGATATAACAGATTAGCCTGGTGGTCCCAGATATAACAGATTAGCCTGGTGGTACCAGATATAACAGATTAGCCTGGTGGTCTCAGATATAACAGATTAGCCTGGTGGTCCCAGATATAACAGATTAGCCTGGTGGTCCCATATCTAACAGATTAGCCTGGTGGTCCCAGATATAACAGATTAGCCTGGAGGTCCCAGATATAACAGATTAGCCTGGTGGTCCCAGATATAACAGATTAGCATGGTGGTCCCCGATATAACAGATTAGCCTGGTGGTCCCAGATATAACAGATTAGCCTGGTGGTCCCAGATATAACAGATTAAGCTGGTGGTCCCAGATATAACAGATTAAGCTGGTGGTCCCAGATATAACAGATTAAACTGGTGGTCCCAGATATAACAGATTAAGCTGATGATCCCAGATATAACAGATTAGCCTGGTGGTCCCCGATATAACAGATTAGCCTGGTGGCCCAGATATAACCGATTAGCCTGGTGGTCCCAGATATAACAGATTAGCCTGGTGGTACCAGATATAACAGATTAGCCTGGTGGTCCCAGATATAACAGATTAGCCTGGTGGTACCAGATATAACAGATTAGCCTGGTGGTACCAGATATAACAGATTAGCCTGGTGGTCCCAGATATAACAGATTAACCTGGTGGTACAGGATATAACTGATTGGCCTGGTGGTACCAGATATAACAGATTAGCTTGGTGGTACCAGATATAACAGATTAGCCTGGTGGTTCCCAATATAACAGATTAGTCTGGTGGTCCCAGATATAACAGATTAAGCTCGTAGACCAGATATAACAGATTAACCTGGTGGTACCAGATATAACAGATTAACCTGGTGGTACCAGATATAACAGATTAAGCTCGTAGACCAGATATAACAGATTAACCTGGTGGTACCAGATATAACAGATTAACCTGGTGGTACCAGATATAACAGATTAGCCTGGGTGGTCCCAGATATACCAGATTAGCCTGGTGGTACCAGATATAACAGATTAGCCTGGTGGTACCAGATATAACAGATTAAGCTCGTAGACCAGATATAACAGATTAACCTGGTGGTACCAGATATAACAGATTAACCTGGTGGTACGAGATATAACAGATTAGCCTGGGTGGTCCCAGATATACCAGATTAGCCTGGTGGTACCAGATATAACAGATTAGCCTGGTGGTACCAGATATAACAGATTAGCCTGGTGGTCCCAGATATAACCGATTAGCCTGGTGGTCACAGATATAACAGATTAGCCTGGTGGTACCAGATATAACAGATTAGACTGGTGGTCCCAGATATAACAGATTAGCCTGGTGGTCCCAGATATAACAGAATAGCATGGTGGTCCCAGATATAACAGATTAGCCTGGTGGTCCCAGATATAACAGATTAGCCTGGTGGTACCAGATATAACAGATTAGCCTGGTGGTCTCAGATATAACAGATTAGCCTGGTGGTCCCAGATATAACAGATTAGCCTGGTGGTCCCATATCTAACAGATTAGCCTGGTGGTCCCAGATATAACAGAATAGCATGGTGGTCCCAGATATAACAGATTAGCCTGGTGGTCCCATATCTAACAGATTAGCCTGGTGGTCCCATATCTAACAGATTAGCCTGGTGGTCCCATATCTAACAGATTAGCCTGGTGGTCCCATATCTAACAGATTAGCCTGGTGGTCCCAGATATAACATATTAGCCTGGTGGTACCAGATATAACAGATTAGACTGGTGGTCCCAGATATAACAGATTAGCCTGGTGGTACCAGACATAACAGATTAGCCTGGTGGTACCAGATATAACAGATTAGCCTGGTGGTCCCAGATATAACAGATTAGCCTGGTGGTCTCAGATATAACAGATTAGCCTGGTGGTACCAGACATAACAGATTAGCCTGGTGGTACCAGATATAACAGATTAGCCTGGTGGTACCAGATATAACAGATTAGCCTGGTGGTCCCAGATATAACAGATTAGACTGGTGGTCCCAGATATAACAGATTAGCCTGGTGGTCCCAGATATAACAGATTAAACTGGTGGTCCCAGATATAACAGATTAGCCTGGTGGTCCCAGATATAACAGATTAGCCTGGTGGTCCCAGATATAACAGATTAGACTGGTGGTCCCAGATATAACAGATTAGCCTGGTGGTCCCAGATATAACAGATTAGCCTGGTGGTCCCAGATATAACAGATTAAGCTGGTGGTCCCAGATATAACAGATTAAGCTGATGGTCCCAGATATAACAGATTAAACTGGTGGTCCCAGATATAACAGATTAAGCTGGTGGTCCCAGATATAACAGATTAAGCTGATGGTCCCAGATATAACAGATTAGCCTGGTGGTACCAGATATAACAGATTAGCCTGGTGGTACCAGATATAACAGATTAGCCTGGTGGTCCCCGATATAACAGATTAGCCTGGTGGTACCAGATATAACAGATTAGCCTGGTGGTACCAGATATAACAGATTAGCCTGGTGATCCCAAATATAACAGATTAGCCTGGTGGTCCTAGATATAACAGATTAGCCTGGAGGTCCCAGATATAACAGATTAGCCTGGTGGTCCCAGATATAACAGATTAGCCTGGTGGTCCCCGATATAACAGATTAGCCTGGTGGTCCCAGATATAACAGATTAGCCTGGTGGTCCCAGATATAACAGATTAAGCTGATGATCCCAGATATAACAGATTAGCCTGGTGGTCCCCGATATAACAGATTAGCCTGGTGGCCCAGATATAACCGATTAGCCTGGTGGTCCCAGATATAACAGATTAGCCTGGTGGTACCAGATATAACAGATTAGCCTGGTGGTCCCAGATATAACAGATTAGCCTGGTGGTACCAGATATAACAGATTAGCCTGGTGGTACCAGATATAACAGATTAGCCTGGTGGTCCCAGATATAACAGATTAACCTGGTGGTACCAGATATAACAGATTGGCCTGGTGGTACCAGATATAACAGATTGGCCTGGTGGTACCAGATATAACAGATTAGCTTGGTGGTACCAGATATAACAGATTAGCCTGGTGGTTCCCAATATAACAGATTAGTCTGGTGGTCCCAGATATAACAGATTAGCCTGGTGGTCCCAGATATAACAGATTAGCCTGGTGGTACCAGATATAACAGATTAACCTGGTGGTACCAGATATAACAGATTAACCTGGTGGTACCAGATATAACAGATTAGCCTGGGTGGTCCCAGATATAACAGATTAGCCTGGTGGTACCAGATATAACAGATTAAACTGGTGGTACCAGATATAACAGATTAGCCTGGTGGTCCCAGATATAACCGATTAGCCTGGTGGTCACAGATATAACAGATTAGCCTGGTGGTACCAGATATAACAGATTAGACTGGTGGTCCCAGATATAACAGATTAGCCTGGTGGTCCCAGATATAACAGAATAGCATGGTGGTCCCAGATATAACAGATTAGCCTGGTGGTCCCAGATATAACAGATTAGCCTGGTGGTACCAGATATAACAGATTAGCCTGGTGGTCTCAGATATAACAGATTAGCCTGGTGGTCCCAGATATAACAGATTAGCCTGGTGGTCCCATATCTAACAGATTAGCCTGGTGGTACCAGATATAACAGATTAGCCTGGTGGTCCCATATCTAACAGATTAGCCTGGTGGTCCCATATCTAACAGATTAGCCTGGTGGTCCCATATCTAACAGATTAGCCTGGTGGTCCCAGATATAACATATTAGCCTGGTGGTACCAGATATAACAGATTAGACTGGTGGTCCCAGATATAACAGATTAGCCTGGTGGTCCCAGATATAACAGATTAGCCTGGTGGTCCCAGATATAACAGATTAGCCTGGTGGTCCCAGATATAACAGATTAGCTTGGTGGTCTCAGATATAACAGATTAGCCTGGTGGTACCAGACATAACAGATTAGCCTGGTGGTACCAGATATAACAGATTAGCCTGGTGGTCCCAGATATAACAGATTAGCCTGGTGGTCCCAGATATAACAGATTAGCTTGGTGGTCTCAGATATAACAGATTAGCCTGGTGGTACCAGACATAACAGATTAGCCTGGTGGTACCAGATATAACAGATTAGCCTGGTGGTACCAGATATAACAGATTAGCCTGGTGGTCCCAGATATAACAGATTAGACTGGTGGTCCCAGATATAACAGATTAGCCTGGTGGTCCCAGATATAACAGATTAAACTGGTGGTCCCAGATATAACAGATTAAGCTGGTGGTCCCAGATATAACAGATTAAGCTGATGGTCCCAGATATAACAGATTAGCCTGGTGGTACCAGATATAACAGATTAGCCTGGTGGTACCAGATATAACAGATTAGCCTGGTGGTACCAGATATAACAGATTAGCCTGGTGGTCCCCGATATAACAGATTAGCCTGGTGGTACCAGATATAACAGATTAGCCTGGTGGTACCAGATATAACAGATTAGCCTGGTGATCCCAAATATAACAGATTAGCCTGGTGGTCCTAGATATAACAGATTAGCCTGGAGGTCCCAGATATAACAGATTAGCCTGGTGGTCCCAGATATAACAGATTAGCCTGGTGGTCCCCGATTTAACAGATTAGCCTGGTGGTCCCAGATATAACAGATTAGCCTGGTGGTCCCAGATATAACAGATTAAGCTGGTGGTCCCAGATATAACAGATTAAGCTGGTTGTCCCAGATATAACAGATTAAACTGGTGGTCCCAGATATAACAGATTAAACTGATGATCCCAGATATAACAGATTAGCCTGGTGGTACCAGATATAACAGATTAGCCTGGTGGTCCCAGATATAACAGATTAGCTTGGTGGTACCAGATATAACAGATTAGCCTGGTGGTACCAGATATAACAGATTAGCCTGGTGGTACCAGATATAACAGATTAGCCTGGTGGTACCAGATATAACAGATTAGCCTGGTGTTCCCAGATATAACAGATTAGCCTGGTGGTACCAGATATAACAGATTAGCCTGGTGGTACCAGATATAACAGATTAGCATTGGTGGTTCCCAATATAACAGATTAGTCTGGTGGTACCAGATATAACAGATTAGCCTGGTGGTACCAGATATAACAGATTAGCCTGGTGGTACCAGATATAACAGATTAGCCTGGTGGTACCGGATATAACAGATTAGCCTGGTGGTCCCAGATATAACCGATTAGCCTGGTGGTCACAGATATAACAGATTAGCCTGGTGGTACCAGATATCACAGATTAACCTGGTAGTACCAGATATAACAGATTAGCCTGGTGGTCCCAGATATAACAGATTAGCCTGGTGGTCCCAGATATAACAGATTAGCCTGGTGGTCCCAGATATAACAGATTAGCCTGGTGGTATCAGATATAACAGATTAGCCTGGTGATCCCAAATATAACAGATTAGCCTGGTGGTCCTAGATATAACAGATTAGCCTGGAGGTCCCAGATATAACAGATTAGCCTGGTGGTCCCAGATATAACAGATTAGCCTGGTGGTCCCCGATATAACAGATTAGCCTGGTGGTCCCAGATATAACAGATTAGCCTGGTGGTACCAGATATAACAGATTAGCCTGGTGGTTCCCAATATAACAGATTAGTCTGGTGGTACCAGATATAACAGATTAGCCTGGTGGTACCAGATATAACAGATTAGCCTGGTGGTCCCAGATATAACAGATTAAGCTGGTGGTCCCAGATATAACAGATTAAGCTGGTTGTCCCAGATATAAAAGATTAAACTGGTGGTCCCAGATATAACAGATTAAGCTGATGATCCCAGATATAACAGATTAGCCTGGTGGTACCAGATATAACAGATTAGCCTGGTGGTCCCAGATATAACAGATTAGCTTGGTGGTACCAGATATAACAGATTAGCCTGGTGGTACCAGATATAACAGATTAGCCTGGTGGTACCAGATATAACAGATTAGCCTGGTGGTACCAGATATAAGAGATTAGCCTGGTGTTCCCAGATATAACAGATTAGCCTGGTGGTACCAGATATAACAGATTAGCCTGGTGGTACCAGATATAACAGATTAGCCTGGTGGTTCCCAATATAACAGATTAGTCTGGTGGTACCAGATATAACAGATTAGCCTGGTGGTACCAGATATAACAGATTAGCCTGGTGGTACCAGATATAACAGATTAGCCTGGTGGTACCGGATATAACAGATTAGCCTGGTGGTCCCAGATATAACCGATTAGCCTGGTGGTCACAGATATAACAGATTAGCCTGGTGGTACCAGATATCACAGATTAACCTGGTAGTACCAGATATAACAGATTAGCCTGGTGGTCCCAGATATAACAGATTAGACTGGTGGTCCCAGATATAACAGATTAGCCTGGTGGTCCCAGATATAACAGATTAGCCTGGTGGTCCCAGATATAACAGATTAGCCTGGTGGTATCAGATATAACAGATTAGCCTGGTGATCCCAAATATAACAGATTAGCCTGGTGGTCCTAGATATAACAGATTAGCCTGGAGGTCCCAGATATAACAGATTAGCCTGGTGGTCCCAGATATAACAGATTAGCCTGGTGGTCCCCGATATAACAGATTAGCCTGGTGGTCCCAGATATAACAGATTAGCCTGGTGGTACCAGATATAACAGATTAGCCTGGTGGTTCCCAATATAACAGATTAGTCTGGTGGTACCAGATATAACAGATTAGCCTGGTGGTACCAGATATAACAGATTAGCCTGGTGGTACCAGATATAACAGATTAGCCTGGTGGTACCAGATATAACAGATTAGCCTGGTGGTCCCAGATATAACCGAATAGCCTGGTGGTCACAGATATAACAGATTAGCCTGGTGGTACCAGATATAACAGATTAACCTGGTAGTACCAGATATAACAGATTAGCCTGGTGGTCCCAGATATAACAGATTAGACTGGTGGTCCCAGATATAACAGATTAGCCTGGTGGTCCCAGATATAACAGATTAGCCTGGTGGTCCCAGATATAACAGATTAGCCTGGTGGTCTCAGATATAACAGATTAGCCTGGTGGTCCCAGATATAACAGATTAGCCTGGTGGTCCCAGATATAACAGATTAGCCTGGTGGTCCCATATCTAACAGATTAGCCTGGTGGTACCAGATATAACAGATTAGCCTGGTGGTCCCATATCTAACAGATTAGCCTGGTGGTCCCATATCTAACAGATTAGCCTGGTGGTCCCAGATATAACAGATTAGCCTGGTGGTCCCAGATATAACAGATTAGAATGGTGGTCCCAGATATAACAGATTAGCCTGGTGGTACCAGACATAACAGATTAGCCTGGTGGTACCAGACATAACAGATTAGCCTGGTGGTCCCAGATATAACAGATTAGCCTGGTGGTCCCAGATATAACAGATTAGCCTGGTGGTACCAGATATAACAGATTAGCCTGGTGGTCCCAGATATAACAGATTAGCCTGGTGGTCCCAGATTTAACAGATTAGCCTGGTGGTACCAGATATAACAGATTAGCCTGGTGGTCCCAGATATAACAGATTAGCCTGGTGGTACCAGATATAACAGATTAACCTGGTGGTCCCAGATATAACAGATTAGCCTGGTGGTACCAGATATAACAGATTAACCTGGTGGTCCCAGATATAACAGATTAGCCTGGTGGTCCCAGATATAACAGATTAGCCTGGTGGTCCCAGATATAACAGATTAGCCTGGTGGTCCCAGATATAACAGATTAGCCTGGTGGTACCAGATATAACAGATTAGCCTGGTGGTCCCAGATATAACAGATTAGCCTGGTGGTCCCAGATATAACAGAATAGCCTGGTGGTCCCAGATATAACAGATTAGCCTGGTGGTCCCAGATATAACAGATTAGCCTGGTGGTCCCAGATATAACAGATTAGCCTGGTGGTCCCAGATATAACAGATTAGCCTGGTGGTCCCAGATATAACAGATTAGCCTGGTGGTACCAGATATAACAGATTAGCCTGGTGGTCCCAGATATAACAGATTAGCCTGGTGGTACCAGATATAACAGATTAGCCTGGTGGTCCCAGATATAACAGATTAGCCTGGTGGTACCAGATATAACAGATTAGCCTGGTGGTACCAGATATAACAGATTAGCCTGGTGGTCCCAGATATAACAGATTAGCCTGGTGGTCCCAGATATAACAGATTCCAGTGACCACCAGGCTACTATTGAATCATTCTGACTCCAGTCTTCCACTGTCAAGAACTCTTGGAGTACTGAGAGCTTCATCTGAACTAAGGGACCATGGGCAGAATAATGTGAGTTGTATTACTGTTTTAGACTGGTTGGAGATTAGCTGAGGCTGGCTGACAACATTAGGATAAGGAGACAGGGAGAGTAGAGGCAGAGAGTAGAGAGAGAGAGAGAGAGAGAGAGAGAGAGAGAGAGAGAGAGAGAGAGAGAGAGAGAGAGAGAGAGAGAGAGAGAGAGAGAGAGAGAGAGAGAGAGAGAGACAGAGAGACAGAGAGAGAGAGGGAGAGGGACCGTAGGGCTTTGTGACATCAGGGCAGAGACAAGCTGGTCTGACAGAGCAGAAACAGGCTGGTCTGACATCAGGGCAGAGACAGGCTGGTCTGACAGAGCAGAGACAGGCTGGTCTGACAACAGGGCAGAGACAGGCTGGTCTGATAACAGGGCAGAGACAGACTGGTCTGACAACAGGACAGAGACAGGCTGGTCTGACAGAGCAGAGACAGGCTGGTCTGACAACAGTGTAGATACAGGCTGGTCTGACAACAGGGTAGATACAGGCTGGTCTGACATCAGGGCAGAGACAGGCTGGTCTGACATCAGAGCAGAGACAGGCTGGTCTGACATCAGAGCAGAGACAGGGTAGTCTGACATCAGAGCAGAGACAGGCTGGTCTGACATCAGGGCAGAGACAGGCTGGTCTGACATCAGGGCAGAGACAGGCTGGTCTGACAGGGCAGAGACAGGCTGGTGTGACAGGGCAGAGACAGGCTGGTCTGACAACAGGGCAGAGACAGACTGGTCTGACAACAGGACAGAGACAGGCTGGTCTGACAGAGCAGAGACAGGATGGTCTGACAACAGGGTAGATACAGGCTGGTCTGACATCAGAGCAGAGACAGGCTGGTCTGACATCAGAGCAGAGACAGGCTGGTCTGACATCAGAGCAGAGACAGGCTGGTCTGACATCAGAGCAGAGACAGGCTGGTCTGAAATCAGGGCAGAGACAGGCTGGTCTGACATCAGGGCAGAGACAGGCTGGTCTGACAACAGAGCAGAGACAGGCTGGTCTGACAACAGAGCAGAGACAGGCTGGTCTGACAGAGCAGAGACAGGCTGGTATGACATCAGAGCAGAGACAGGCTGGTATGACATCAGAGCAGAGACAGGCTGGTATGACATCAGAGCAGAGACAGGCTGGTCTGACAACAAGGCAGAGACAGGCTGGTCTGACATCAGAGCAGAGACAGGCTGGTATGACATCAGAGCAGAGACAGGCTGGTCTGACATCAGAGCAGAGACAGGCTGGTCTGACATCAGAGCAGAGACAGGCTGGTCTGACATCAGAGCAGAGACAGGCTGGTCTGACATCAGAGCAGAAACAGACTGGTCTGACATCAGAGCAGAGACAGGCTGGTCTGACATCAGAGCAGAGACAGGCTGGTCTGACATCAGGGCAGAGACAGGCTGGTCTGACATTAGAGCAGAGACAGGCTGGTCTGACATTAGAGCAGAGACAGGCTGGTCTGACATCAGAGCAGAGACAGGCTGGTCTGCTATCTGGAGAACTGGGTCATTGTGTCATTGTAGTAATTCTTCTTTTTACCCAAAGCTTTTAAAGAGGTACATTTGATATGATTTGGTTAGAGTGAACAGCTTGACATCAGCCCCCTTTTCCATGACGGCCAAAAGTAAATTATCTCAACATCGAGCGAAAAAAGGATTAAGGCAAAGCTGGAAGCAAATACTAGTTTGGTTTTTGTGTCAAAACCCCTCCCTCCCTGGAGCGGGCGAAAGAGCAGACAGCTAATCAGAGGATTGATACAACTACACTAGGAGGAGACTGCGAAGCCCAAATAACAGGCAGACAATATGCAGTACAGTTTAAGGTTGCCCAGACATTCCGGTTGGAAGATTCCCGGAATCAGGAAGGAATAAGCACGATTTCCTACAACCAGGAACATTTCTGTAAAACCTAGGAATTTTAGGGAATGTTACCAGAAACAACCCAGATCCAGCTACATAGAATACGTTATGTTTGACCCTGTAGAAATACACCTGGCATATGAAGACTTCCCTGTCAACTGGGTAACAGGGCATTACCATTGGGTGGTAGGGTAGAGCGACCCAGTATCATTACCATTGGGTGGAAGGGTAGAGCGACCCAGTATCATTACAGGGCATTACAATTGGGTGGTAGGGTAGAGCGACCCAGTATCATTACCATTGGGTGGAAGGGTAGAGCGACCCAGTATCATTACAGTGCATTACCATTGGGTGGTAGGGTAGAGCGACCCAGTATCATTACCATTGGGTGGTAGGGTAGAGCGACCCAGTATCATTACAGTGCATTACCATTGGGTGGTAGGGTAGAGCGACCCAGTATCATTACCATTGGGTGGTAGGGTAGAGCGACCCAGTATCATTACCATTGGGTGGTAGGGTAGAGCGACCCAGTATCATTACAGGGCATTACCATTGGGTGGTTGGGTAGAGCGACCCAGTATCATTACAGGGCATTACCATTGGGTGGTAGGGTAGAGCGACCCAGTATCATTACAGGGCATTACCATTGGGTGGTTGGGTAGAGCGACCCAGTATCATTACAGGGCATTACCATTGGGTGGTTGGGTAGAGCGACCCAGTATCATTACAGGGCATTACCATTGGGTGGTAGGGTAGAGCGACCCAGTATCATTACAGGGCATTACCATTGGGTGGAAGGGTAGAGCGAAGCATTATATGGGCTTGCTCCTACCTATCTTTCCGACTTGGTCCTGCCGTACATACCTACACGTACGCTACGGTCACAAGACGCAGGCCTCCTAATTGTCCCTAGAATTTCTAAGCAAACAGCTGGAGGCAGGGCTTTCTCCTATAGAGCTCCATTTTTATGGAATAGTCTGCCTACCCATGTGAGAGACGCAGACTCGGTCTCTAGTTAACTAACTAACTAACTAACTAACTAACTAACTAACTAACACACAGACACAGACAGACAGACAGACAGACAGACAGACAGACAGACAGACAGACAGACAGACAGACAGACAGACAGACAGACAGACAGACACATGGCAGCTCCTTCTTTACAGACAGACAGACAGACAGACAGACAGACAGACAGACAGACAGACAGACAGACAGACAGACACATGGCAGCTCCTTCTTTACAGACAGACAGACAGACAGACAGACAGACAGACAGACAGACAGACAGACAGACAGACAGACAGACAGACAGACAGACAGACAGACAGACAGACAGACAGATGGCAGCTCCTTCTTTAATAAAATGTGATCTCAAAAATGTGATTTGGTGAACAACTGGTATATTAGATCATGGACATTATCTGAAAGATACAGCTGGCATGAATCTCAGCTGTCAAACTCAATCGGGGGAGGAAGAGATGAGAGGAGAGGAAAAGAGAAGGTGAGAGAAGCAAGTATGCTCCCAAGTCCCAACTCTTGACTCTCAACATGAGAGGGGCTGTTTAAGGCAGCATCCTCCTCCCCTTCCCCCTTTCCTCCTCCTCCCCCCTCCTACTCCTCCTCCTTTCCTCTCCTTCACCTCCCCTCCTACTCCTCCTCTCCCCTCCCCCTCTTCCCCCTCCTCCTCCTCCTCTCCTCTTCCCCCTCCTCCTCCTCTCCTCCCCCTTTCCCCCTCCTCCATTCCCCCTTTACTCCTCCTCTCTCCTCCTCCTCTCTTCCCCCTTTCCTCCTCTCCTCCCCCTTTCCCCCTCCTCCTCCTCCTCCTCTATTTCTCCTTTACTCCTCCCCTCTTCCTCCTCCTCTCTTTTTCCTTTCCTCCTCCTCCTCCTCCTCTCCTTCCCCTTTCCTTTCCTCTCCTCCACCTCCCCTCCTACTCCTCCCCTCCTCCTCCCCCTTTCTTCCCCTCCTCTTCCCCCTTTCCTCTTTCCTCCCCTCCTTTCCTCCCCTCTTCCCCCTTTCCTCCCCTCCCCTCCTCCTCCTCCTCCTCCCCCTTTCTTCCCCTCCTCTTCCCCCTTTCCTCCCCCCCTCCTCCTCCTCCTCCCCCTCCTCCTCCTCCCCTCTTCCCCCTTTCCTCCCCTCTTCCCCCTTTCCTCCCCTCCTCCTTCTCCTCCTCCTCCTCCTCCTCCTCCTCCTCCCCTCCTCCTCCTCCTTTCCTCCCCTCTTCCTCATCTATTATTTCTGTAATGTATAAATGATGACATGGGCAGAAGCCAGAGGTAGTCTAGTTTCTAGTTGGCAAATCAGACCCAGAAAGTAGTCACCAAGCTGAATCATTCTCACACCCTGTTCCCTATACCCGTCATGAGGTTGCTACAACCTATGAATGAACGTTTATAACGAAGGTACACAGGTCGAGAGATATTTTTTTTATAATCAAGGTGACAGAAGGTGACACATTCAATACCACCTTTCACACTCTTGCCTGCATCTAGCTGATCTAGGGTGTAATCATTAGTCCAACAGTTGCAAACTAGAGTTTCTATTGGACAAATTCAGGTATGTCTATCCCCGTTTCATTCCATTTGCTTCCGTTTATAAAACGTTTCTCAACAGAATTGGCGAAACGCATACATCCCTAATCACAGTTCACTCTAATAGCAGTCACATGCAAACAGCATGATCACTTTCCTCATTGTATAATTCCTTCTCTAATCTACAGTGCATTCGGGAAAGTATTCAGACCCCTTGACTTCTTTCACATGTTGTTACGTTACAGCCTTATTCTAAAATGTATTTAATAGTTTGATCGATCTACACACAATACCCACTAATGACGAAGCAAAAACAGTTTCTTTGAATTTTTTGCAAATGTATGAAAAAATATATATATGAAATATTACATAAGTATTCAGACCCTTTACTTAGTACTTTGTTGACGCACCTTTGGCAGCGATTACAGCCTCGAGTCTTCTTGGGTTTGACGCTACAAGCTTAGCACACCTGTATTTGGGGAGTTTCTCCCATTCTTCTCTGCAGATCCTCTCAAGCTCTGTCAGGTTGGATGGGGAGCGTCGCTGCACAGCTATTTTCAGGTCTCTCCAGAAATGTTCAATCGGGTTCTGGCGGGCTCTGGCTGGGCCACTCAAGGACATTCAGGGACTTCTCCCGAAGCCACTCCTGCGTTGTCTTGGCTGTGCGCTTAAGGTTGTTGTCCTGTTGGAAAACTGAAAAAAATGGCATTCAGGCCAAAGAGTTCAATCTTGGTTTCATCAGACCAGAGAATCTTGTTTCTTATGGTCTGGGAGTCTTTAGGTGCCTTTTGGCAAACTCCAACTGGGCTGTCATGTGCCTTTTACTGAGGAGTGGCTTCCGTCTGGCCACTCTACCATAAAAGGCCTGATTGGTGGAGTGCTGCAGAGATGGTTGTGGTTCTAGAAGGTTCTCCCATCTCCACAGAGGAACACTGGAGCTCTGTCAGAGTGACCATCGAGTTCTTGGTCACCTCCCTGACCAAGGCCCTCCCCCGATTGCTCAGTTTGGCCGGGGTGGCCAGCTCTAAGAAGAGTCTTGGTGGTTCCAAACATCTTCCATTTAAGGAATGATGGAGGCCACTGTGTTCTTGGGGACCTTCAATACTGCAGAAATTCTTTGGTACCCTTCCCCAGATCTGTGCATCGACACAATCCTGTCTCGGAGCTCTATGGACAATTTCTTCGACCTCGTGGCTTGGGTTTTGCTCTGACATGGGCTGTCAACTGTGGGACCTTTATATAGACAGGGATGTGCTAGGGTCAGTTGGTTATACCTGGAGTACTTCTCCTGTCTTATCCAGTGTCCTGTGTGAATTTAACGATGCTCTCTCTAATTCTCTCGTTCTCTCTTTCTTTCTCTCTCTCTGAGAACCTGAGCCCTAGGACCATACGTCAGGACTACCGGGCATGATGACTCCTTGCTGTCCCCAGTCCGCCTGGCCTTGCTGCTATTCCAGTTTCAACTGTTCTGCCTGCGGTTACGGAACCCCTACCTGTCCCAGACCTGCTGTTTTCAACTCTTAATGATCGGCTATGAAAAGCCAACTGACATTTATTCCTGATTATTATTTGACCATGCTTGTCATTTATGAACATTTTGAAAATCTTGGCTCTCTCTAATTTTCTCCTTCTCTCTTTCTTTCTCTCGGAGGACCTGAGCCCTAGGACCATACGTCGGGACTACCGGGCGTGGTGACTCCTTGCTTTCCCCAGTCCGCCTGGCCTTGCTGCTATTCCAGTTTCAACTGTTCTGCCTGCGGTTATGGAACCGCCACCTGTCCCAGACCTGTTGTTTTTCAACTCTTAATGATCGGCTATGAAAAGCCAACTGAAAATTATTCATGATTATTATTTGACCATGCTTGTCACTTATGAACATTTTTGAACATCTTGGCCATGTTCTGTTATAATCTCCACCCGGCACAGCCAGAAGAGGACTGGCCACCCCTCATAGCCTGGTTCCTCTCTAGGTTTCTTCCTAGGTTTTGGCCTTTCTAGGGAGTTTTTCCTAGCCACCGTGCTTCTACACCTGCATTACTAGCTGTTTGGGGTTTTAGGCTGGGTTTCTGTACAGCACTTCGAGATATTAGCTGATGTACGAAGGGCTATATAAAATAAACTTGATTGATTGATTGATGTGCCTTTACAAATCATGTCCAATCAATTTAATTTACCACAATAAGTTGTAAAAACATCTCAAGGATGGTCAATGGAAACAGGATGCACCTGAGCTCAATTTTCGAGTCTCATAGCAAAGGGTCTGAATACTTATGTAAATAAGTTATTTTGTTATTTTGTTTTATTATACATTAGCAATGTCAAATAACCTGTTTTCGCTTTGACATTATGTGCTTAGATTGATGAGGACTTTTTTTAAATCAAGGGGTCTGAATACCTTCCAAACGCACTGTACACCCTCTCCTCTCACCTTTTCCCTTGGCTTGTGGACTTCCGTGCACAATACAACAGCTTTCTGTGACCAGGCGCAATAACCTTCCCATGCCAAACCTTCATATCATAACCACTAACCGCTACACACAGCCTACATCATTGTCACCATTTTAATGTCACAGTAAACATAGCTATGAGAACTAATGCGTTAGCAAACCTGCTACAATCCCGCAGTGTACAGCAAGCAGTTTAGCAGTTACACCGACGTGCCCAGGTGGTAATAAATGAATACAACCGAAAGCTTACCTTGACTTGGAGTTCCAGTGTTGGATAGCTTTAGCCAGCTAGCTAACATAAATAGCATTCCTCTAAGTTTGAGCCGGTATTTAAGTAGGCTAAATTAGCTAGCTGCGTTACGCTAGCTAAGTAAGTGAAAGTGAAAAAAATCCAATGAAATATAGCTAGCTCTCTCTCTTTTGCTTCTCCTTCATTTGTTCAACTATTGTCTTTCTCTCTCTTTGAGTCAACTACTCACCACATTATATTCACTGAAGTGCTAGCTAGCTGTAGCTTATGCTTTAAATACTAGATTCATTCTCTGCTCCTTTGACTGGGTGAACAACATGTCAGTTCATGCTCTGATAGGTTGGAGGATGTTCTACCGAAGTTATCATAATTACTGTGTAAGTCTACGGAATGGGGTGAGAACCATGAGCCTGCTAGGTTTTGTATTGAAAGTCAATGAACCCAGAGGAGGACAGAAGATAGCTGTCCTCCGGCTACACCATGGTGCTACCCTACAGAGTGCTGTTGAGGCTACTGTAGACCTTCATTGCAAAACAGTGTTTTTTAATCAATTATTTGGTGATATGTGAATATATTTAGTCTAGTTTTATCTAAAAATTATAACTTTTTTATGTTTCACTATTTTAATTGTTATGAAATTCACTGAGGAGGATGGTCCTCCCCTTCCTCCTCTGAGGAGCCTCCGCTGAGGCGCACACACACACACACACACACACACACACACACACACACACACACACACACACACACACACACACACACACACACACACACACACACACACACACACACACACACACACACACACACACACACACACACACACACACCTTCTTCCCTACCCAGATAGTGGGTACAAATAAAATTGTCCCCGTTTCCCCCTATCAATGACTCTGCTTAATGTGGACAAGTACTCTTAACTATTTTGACACTGAAAGGAAAATTCCACTCAAACACGATCAATGTTTTTTATTTTTGCATTAGTCCACTGTTGATACAGTGTTTTGCAGGTCAGCAGTCAAGTATTCAAGAAGCACTGTGTAACAGGTGATATATTCTTTTAACAAAACGTGGAACTAAAACCCCAGAGGGGGGGAGCGTAGTCCAACAGGGGGGAGCGTAGTCCAACAGGGGGGAGCGTAGTCCAACAGGGGGGAGCGTAGTCCAACAGGGGGGAGCGTAGTCCAACAGGGGGGGAGCGTAGTCCAACAGGGGGGGAGCGTAGTCCAACAGGGGGGCGAACCTAGTCCAACAGGGGGGGAGCGTAGTCCAACAGGGGGGGAGCGTAGTCCAACAGGGGGGAGCGTAGTCCAACAGGGGGGGAGCGTAGTCCAACAGGGGGGGAGCGTAGTCCAACAGGGGGGAGCGTAGTCCAACAGGGGGGAGCGTAGTCCAACAGGGGGGAGCGTAGTCCAACAGGGGGGGAGCGTAGTCCAACAGGGGGGGAGCGTAGTCCAACAGGGGGGGAGCGTAGTCCAACAGGGGGGGAGCGTAGTCCAACAGGGGGGAGCATAGTCCAACAGGAGGGAGCGTAGTCCAACAGCGGGGAGCGTAGTCCAACAGGGGGGGAGCGTAGTCCAACAGGGGGGAGCGTAGTCCAACAGGAGGGAGCGTAGTCCAACAGGGGGGAGCGTAGTCCAACAGGAGGGAGCGTAGTCCAACAGCGGGGAGCGTAGTCCAACAGGGGGGGAGCGTAGTCCAACAGGGGGGGAGCGTAGTCCAACAGGGGGGCGAGCCTAGTCCAACAGGGGGGGAGCGTAGTCCAA
Organism: Salvelinus alpinus; assembly: GCF_045679555.1. Lineage (NCBI taxonomy): Eukaryota > Metazoa > Chordata > Actinopteri > Salmoniformes > Salmonidae > Salvelinus > Salvelinus alpinus. The sequence continues at coordinate 42,420,684 of NC_092110.1, read as the reverse complement.
CAGGGGGGGAGCGTAGTCCAACAGGGGGGGAGCATAGTCCAACAGGGGGGAGCGTAGTCCAACAGGGGGGGAGCGTAGTCCAACAGGGGGGCGAGTCTAGTCCAACAGGGGGGGAGCGTAGTCCAACAGGAGGGAGTGTAGTCCAACAGGGGGGAGTGTAGTCCAACAGGGGGAGAGTAGTCCAACAGGGGGGAGCGTAGTCCAACGGGGGGAGCGTAGTCCAACAGGGGGGAGCGTAGTCCAACGGGGGGGTGAGTGTAGTCCAACAGGGGGGAGTGTAGTCCAACAGGGGGGAGAGTGTAGTCCAACAGGGGGGAGGGTAGTCCAACAGGGGGGGAGCGTAGTCCAACAGGGGGGGGTGCGTAGTCCAACAGGGGGGAGAGCGTAGTCCAACGGGGGGGAGCGTAGTCCAACAGGGGGGGAGCGTAGTCCAACAGGGGGGGGGTGCGTAGTCCAACAGGGGGGAGAGCGTAGTCCAACAGGGGGGAGCGTAGTCCAACAGGGGGGGGAGCGTAGTCCAACAGGGGGGGCGAGTGTAGTCCAACAGGGGGGAGCGTAGTCCAACAGGGGGGAGCGTAGTCCAACAGGGGGGAGCGTAGTCCAACAGGGGGGAGCGTAGTCCAACAGGGGGGAGCGTAGTCCAACAGGGGGGGAGCGTAGTCCAACAGGGGGGGAGCCTAGTCCAACAGGAGGGAGCGTAGTCCAACAGGGGGGGAGCGTAGTCCAACAGGGGGGGAGCGTAGTCCAACAGGGGGGCGAGCCTAGTCCAACAGGGGGGGAGCCTAGTCCAACAGGGGGGGGAGCGTAGTCCAACAGGAGGGAGCGTAGTCCAACAGGGGGGAGTGTAGTCCAACAGGGGGGAGAGTAGTCCAACAGGGGGGAGCGTAGTCCAACGGGGGAGCGTAGTCCAACAGGGGGGAGCGTAGTCCAACGGGGGGGTGAGTGTAGTCCAACAGGGGGGAGTGTAGTCCAACAGGGGGGAGAGTGTAGTCCAACAGGGGGGAGGGTAGTCCAACAGGGGGGAGCGTAGTCCAACAGGGGGGGGGAGCGTAGTCCAACAGGGGGGAGAGCGTAGTCCAACAGGGGGGGAGCGTAGTCCAACAGGGGGGAGCATAGTCCAACAGGGGGGGAGCGTAGTCCAACAGGAGGGAGCGTAGTCCAACAGGGGGGAGCATAGTCCAACAGGGGGGAGCGTAGTCCAACAGGGGGGAGCCTAGTCCAACAGGAGGGAGCGTAGTCCAACAGGGGGGAGCATAGTCCAACAGGAGGGAGCGTAGTCCAACAGGAGGGAGCGTAGTCCAACAGGGGGGGAGCGTAGTCCAACAGGAGGGAGCGTAGTCCAACAGGGGGGGCGAGTGTAGTCCAACAGGGGGGAGCGTAGTCCAACAGGGGGGAGCGTAGTCCAACAGGGGGGAGCGTAGTCCAACAGGGGGGAGCGTAGTCCAACAGGGGGGAGCGTAGTCCAACAGGGGGGGAGCGTAGTCCAACAGGGGGGGAGCCTAGTCCAACAGGAGGGAGCGTAGTCCAACAGGGGGGAGCGTAGTCCAACAGGGGGGGAGCGTAGTCCAACAGGGGGGCGAGCCTAGTCCAACAGGGGGGAGCGTAGTCCAACAGGAGGGAGCGTAGTCCAACAGGGGGGAGTGTAGTCCAACAGGGGGGAGAGCAGTCCAACAGGGGGGAGCGTAGTCCAACGGGGGGAGCGTAGTCCAACAGGGGGGAGCGTAGTCCAACGGGGGGGTGAGTGTAGTCCAACAGGGGGGAGTGTAGTCCAACAGGGGGGAGAGTGTAGTCCAACAGGGGGGAGGGTAGTCCAACAGGGGGGAGCGTAGTCCAACAGCGGGGGAGCGTAGTCCAACAGGGGGGAGAGCGTAGTCCAACAGGGGGGGTGAGTATAGTCCAACAGGGGGGAGCGTAGTCCAACAGGGGGGAGCGTAGTCCAACAGGGGGGGAGCGTAGTCCAACAGGGGGGGAGCGTAGTCCAACAGGGGGGAGCATAGTCCAACAGGAGGGAGCGTAGTCCAACAGCGGGGAGCGTAGTCCAACAGGGGGGCGAGCATAGTCCAATAGGGGGGGAGCGTAGTCCAACAGGGGGGGAGCGTAGTCCAACAGGGGGGCGAGCATAGTCCAACAGGGGGGGAGCGTAGTCCAACAGGGGGGAGCGTAGTCCAACAGGGGGGGAGCGTAGTCCAACAGGGGGGAGCGTAGTCCAACAGGGGGGAGCGTAGTCCAACAGGGGGGAGCGTAGTCCAACAGGGGGGGAGCGTAGTCCAACAGGGGGGAGCGTAGTCCAACAGGGGGGGAGCGTAGTCCAACAGGGGGGGAGCGTAGTCCAACAGGGGGGAGCGTAGTCCAACAGGGGGGGGAGCGTAGTCCAACAGGGGGGCGAGCGTAGTCCAACAGGGGGGAGCGTAGTCCAACAGGGGGGGAGCGTAGTCCAACAGGGGGGCGAGCCTAGTCCAACAGGGGGGGAGCGTAGTCCAACAGGGGGGAGCGTAGTCCAACAGGGGGGAGCATAGTCCAACAGGGGGGGAGCGTAGTCCAACAGGAGGGAGCGTAGTCCAACAGGGGGGAGCATAGTCCAACAGGGGGGGAGCGTAGTCCAACAGGGGGGAGCCTAGTCCAACAGGAGGGAGCGTAGTCCAACAGGGGGGAGCATAGTCCAACAGGGGGGAGCCTAGTCCAACAGGAGGGAGCGTAGTCCAACAGGGGGGGAGCGTAGTCCAACAGGCGGGAGCGTAGTCCAACAGGGGGGGCGAGTGTAGTCCAACAGGGGGGAGCGTAGTCCAACAGGGGGGAGCGTAGTCCAACAGGGGGGAGCGTAGTCCAACAGGGGGGAGCGTAGTCCAACAGGGGGGAGCGTAGTCCAACAGGGGGGAGCGTAGTCCAACAGGGGGGGAGCGTAGTCCAACAGGGGGGGAGCCTAGTCCAACAGGAGGGAGCGTAGTCCAACAGGGGGGGAGTGTAGTCCAACAGGGGGGAGCGTGGTCCAACAGGGGGGCGAGCCTAGTCCAACAGGGGGGGAGCGTAGTCCAACAGGAGGGAGCGTAGTCCAACAGGGGGGAGTGTAGTCCAACAGGGGGGAGAGTAGTCCAACAGGGGGGAGCGTAGTCCAACGGGGGGAGCGTAGTCCAACAGGGGGGAGCGTAGTCCAACGGGGGGGTGAGCGTAGTCCAACAGGGGGGAGTGTAGTCCAACAGGGGGGAGAGTGTAGTCCAACAGGGGGGAGGGTAGTCCAACAGGGGGGAGCGTAGTCCAACAGCGGGGGAGCGTAGTCCAACAGGGGGGAGAGCGTAGTCCAACAGGGGGGGTGAGTATAGTCCAACAGGGGGGAGCGTAGTCCAACAGGGGGGGAGCGTAGTCCAACAGGGGGGAAGCGTAGTCCAACAGGGGGGGTGAGTAGTCCAACAGGGGGGGAGCATAGTCCAACAGGGGCGAGCGTAGTCCAACAAGGGGGAGCGTAGTCCAACAGGGGGGAGCGTAGTCCAACAGGGGGGAGCGTAGTCCAACAGGGGGGAGCGTAGTCCAACGGGGGGAGCGTAGTCCAACAGGGGGGAGCGTAGTCCAACAGGGGGAGCGTAGTCCAACAGGAGGGAGCGTAGTCCAACAGGGGGGAGCATAGTCCAACAGGGGGGAGCCTAGTCCAACAGGAGGGAGCGTAGTCCAACAGGGGGGAGCATAGTCCAACAGGGGGGAGCCTAGTCCAACAGGAGGGAGCGTAGTCCAACAGGGGGGGAGCGTAGTCCAACAGGAGGGAGCGTAGTCCAACAGGGGGGGCGAGTGTAGTCCAACAGGGGGGAGCGTAGTCCAACAGGGGGGAGCGTAGTCCAACAGGGGGGAGCGTAGTCCAACAGGGGGGAGCGTAGTCCAACAGGGGGGAGCGTAGTCCAACAGGGGGGAGCGTAGTCCAACAGGGGGGGAGCCTAGTCCAACAGGAGGGAGCGTAGTCCAACAGGGGGGAGCGTAGTCCAACAGGGGGGGGGGGGGCGTAGTCCAACAGGGGGGCGAGCCTAGTCCAACAGGGGGGAGCGTAGTCCAACAGGAGGGAGCGTAGTCCAACAGGGGGGAGTGTAGTCCAACAGGGGGGAGAGTAGTCCAACAGGGGGGAGCGTAGTCCAACGGGGGAAGCGTAGTCCAACAGGGGGGAGCGTAGTCCAACGGGGGGGTGAGTGTAGTCCAACAGGGGGGAGTGTAGTCCAACAGGGGGGAGAGTGTAGTCCAACAGGGGGGAGGGTAGTCCAACAGGGGGGGAGCGTAGTCCAACAGCGGGGGAGCGTAGTCCAACAGGGGGGAGAGCGTAGTCCAACAGGGGGGGTGAGTATAGTCCAACAGGGGGGAGCGTAGTCCAACAGGGGGGGAGCGTAGTCCAACAGGGGGGAAGCGTAGTCCAACAGGGGGGGTGAGTAGTCCAACAGGGGGGAGCGTAGTCCAACAGGGGCGAGCGTAGTCCAACAAGGGGGAGCGTAGTCCAACAGGGGGGGAGCGTAGTCCAACAGGGGGGGGAGCCTAGTCCAACAGGGGGGGAGCGTAGTCCAACAGGGGGGAGCGTAGTCCAACAGGGGGGGGTGTAGTGTAGTCCAACAGGGGGGAGCGTAGTGCAACAGGGGGGAGCGTAGTCCAACAGGGGGGAGCGTAGTCCAACAGGGGGGAGCGTAGTCTAACAGGGGGGCGAGCGTAGTCCAACAGGGGGGGAGCGTAGTCCAACAGGGGGGGAGCGTAGTCCAACAGGGGGGGAGCGTAGTCCAACAGGGGGGAGCGTAGTCCAACAGGGGCGAGCGTAGTCCAATAGGGGGGGAGCGTAGTCCAACAGGGGGGGAGCGTAGTCCAACAGGGGGGCGAGCATAGTCCAACAGGGGGGGAGCGTAGTCCAACAGGGGGGAGCGTAGTCCAACAGGGGGGAGCGTAGTCCAACAGGGGGGGAGCGTAGTCCAACAGGGGGGAGCGTAGTCCAACAGGGGGGAGCGTAGTCCAACAGGGGGGAGCGTAGTCCAACAGGGGGGAGCGTAGTCCAACAGGGGGGGAGCGTAGTCCAACAGGGGGGGAGCGTAGTCCAACAGGGGGGAGCGTAGTCCAACAGGGGGGGGAGCGTAGTCCAACAGGGGGGCGAGCGTAGTCCAACAGGGGGGAGCGTAGTCCAACAGGGGGGGAGCGTAGTCCAACAGGGGGGCGAGCCTAGTCCAACAGGGGGGAGCGTAGTCCAACAGGGGGGAGCGTAGTCCAACAGGGGGGAGCATAGTCCAACAGGGGGGGAGCGTAGTCCAACAGGAGGGAGCGTAGTCCAACAGGGGGGAGCATAGTCCAACAGGGGGGGAGCGTAGTCCAACAGGGGGGAGCCTAGTCCAACAGGAGGGAGCGTAGTCCAACAGGGGGGAGCATAGTCCAACAGGGGGGAGCCTAGTCCAACAGGAGGGAGCGTAGTCCAACAGGGGGGGAGCGTAGTCCAACAGGCGGGAGCGTAGTCCAACAGGGGGGGCGAGTGTAGTCCAACAGGGGGGAGCGTAGTCCAACAGGGGGGAGCGTAGTCCAACAGGGGGGAGCGTAGTCCAACAGGGGGGAGCGTAGTCCAACAGGGTTGAGCGTAGTCCAACAGGGGGGAGCGTAGTCCAACAGGGGGGAGCATAGTCCAACAGGGGGGGAGCCTAGTCCAACAGGAGGGAGCGTAGTCCAACAGGGGGGGAGCGTAGTCCAACAGGGGGGAGCGTGGTCCAACAGGGGGGCGAGCCTAGTCCAACAGGGGGGGAGCGTAGTCCAACAGGAGGGAGCGTAGTCCAACAGGGGGGAGTGTAGTCCAACAGGGGGGAGAGTAGTCCAACAGGGGGGAGCGTAGTCCAACGGGGGGAGCGTAGTCCAACAGGGGGGAGCGTAGTCCAACGGGGGGGTGAGCGTAGTCCAACAGGGGGGAGTGTAGTCCAACAGGGGGGAGAGTGTAGTCCAACAGGGGGGAGGGTAGTCCAACAGGGGGGGAGCGTAGTCCAACAGCGGGGGAGCGTAGTCCAACAGGGGGGAGAGCGTAGTCCAACAGGGGGGGTGAGTATAGTCCAACAGGGGGGAGCGTAGTCCAACAGGGGGGGAGCGTAGTCCAACAGGGGGGAAGCGTAGTCCAACAGGGGGGGTGAGTAGTCCAACAGGGGGGGAGCATAGTCCAACAGGGGCGAGCGTAGTCCAACAAGGGGGAGCGTAGTCCAACAGGGGGGAGCGTAGTCCAACAGGGGGGAGCGTAGTCCAACAGGGGGGAGCGTAGTCCAACGGGGGGAGCGTAGTCCAACAGGGGGGAGCGTAGTCCAACAGGGGGAGCGTAGTCCAACAGGAGGGAGCGTAGTCCAACAGGGGGGAGCATAGTCCAACAGGGGGGAGCCTAGTCCAACAGGAGGGAGCGTAGTCCAACAGGGGGGAGCATAGTCCAACAGGGGGGAGCCTAGTCCAACAGGAGGGAGCGTAGTCCAACAGGGGGGGAGCGTAGTCCAACAGGAGGGAGCGTAGTCCAACAGGGGGGGCGAGTGTAGTCCAACAGGGGGGAGCGTAGTCCAACAGGGGGGAGCGTAGTCCAACAGGGGGGAGCGTAGTCCAACAGGGGGGAGCGTAGTCCAACAGGGGGGAGCGTAGTCCAACAGGGGGGGAGCGTAGTCCAACAGGGGGGGAGCCTAGTCCAACAGGAGGGAGCGTAGTCCAACAGGGGGGGAGCGTAGTCCAACAGGGGGGGGGGGGCGTAGTCCAACAGGGGGGCGAGCCTAGTCCAACAGGGGGGGAGCGTAGTCCAACAGGAGGGAGCGTAGTCCAACAGGGGGGAGTGTAGTCCAACAGGGGGGAGAGTAGTCCAACAGGGGGGAGCGTAGTCCAACGGGGGAAGCGTAGTCCAACAGGGGGGAGCGTAGTCCAACGGGGGGGTGAGTGTAGTCCAACAGGGGGGAGTGTAGTCCAACAGGGGGGAGAGTGTAGTCCAACAGGGGGGAGGGTAGTCCAACAGGGGGGGAGCGTAGTCCAACAGCGGGGGAGCGTAGTCCAACAGGGGGGAGAGCGTAGTCCAACAGGGGGGGTGAGTATAGTCCAACAGGGGGGAGCGTAGTCCAACAGGGGGGGAGCGTAGTCCAACAGGGGGGAAGCGTAGTCCAACAGGGGGGGTGAGTAGTCCAACAGGGGGGGAGCGTAGTCCAACAGGGGCGAGCGTAGTCCAACAAGGGGGAGCGTAGTCCAACAGGGGGGGAGCGTAGTCCAACAGGGGGGGGAGCCTAGTCCAACAGGGGGGGAGCGTAGTCCAACAGGGGGGAGCGTAGTCCAACAGGGGGGGGTGTAGTGTAGTCCAACAGGGGGGAGCGTAGTGCAACAGGGGGGAGCGTAGTCCAACAGGGGGGAGCGTAGTCCAACAGGGGGGAGCGTAGTCTAACAGGGGGGCGAGCGTAGTCCAACAGGGGGGGAGCGTAGTCCAACAGGGGGGGAGCGTAGTCCAACAGGGGGGGAGCGTAGTCCAACAGGGGTGAGCGTAGTCCAACAGGGGGGGAGCGTAGTCCAACAGGGGGGAGCGTAGTCCAACAGGGGGGGAGCGTAGTCCAACAGGGGGGCGAGCGTAGTCCAACAGGGGGGCGAGCCTAGTCCAACAGGGGGGGAGCGTAGTCCAACAGGGGGGAGCGTAGTCCAACAGGGGGGCGAGCCTAGTCCAACAGGGGGGGAGCGTAGTCCAACAGGTGGGCGAGGGTAGTCCAACAGGGGGGAGCGTAGTCCAACAGGGGGGCGAGCCTAGTCCAACAGGGGGGGAGCGTAGTCCAACAGGGGGGAGCGTAGTCCAACAGGGGGGGAGCTTAGTCCAACAGGGGGGGAGCCTAGTCCAACAGGGGGGCGAGAGTAGTCCAACAGGGGGTCGAGCGTAGTCCAACAGGGGGGAGCGTAGTCCAACAGGGGGGGAGCGTAGTCCAACAGGGGGGAGCGTAGTCCAACGGGGGGAGCGTAGTCCAACAGGGGGCAAGCGTAGTCCAACAGGGCGGGTGAGTGTAGTCCAACAGGGGGGTGAGTGTAGTCCAACAGGGGGTGAGTGTAGTCCAACAGGGGGCGAGCGTAGTCCAACAGGGGGGCGAGCGTAGTCCAACAGGGGGGCGAGCGTAGTCCAACAGGGGGGCGAGCGTAGTCCAACAGGGGGGCGAGCGTAGTCCAACAGGGGGCGAGCGTAGTCCAACAGGAGGCGAGCGTAGTCCAACAGGGTGGCGAGCGTAGTCCATTACGGGGGCGAGCGTAGTCCAACAGGGGAGCGAGCGTAGTCCAACAGGGGAGCGAGCGTAGTCCAACAGGGGGGAGCGTAGTCCTACAGGGGGCGAGCGTAGTCCAACAGGGGGGCAAGCGTAGTCCAACAGGGGGGCGAGCCTAGTCCAACAGGGGGGGTGAGCGTAGTCCAACAGGGGGGGGCGAGCGAAGTCCAACAGGGGGGCAGGCGTAGTCCAACAGGGGGGCGAGCGTAGTCCAACAGGGGGGCGAGCGTAGTCCAACAGGGGGGCGAGCGTAGTCCAACAGGGGGCGATCGTAGTCCAACAGGGGGCAGAGCGTAGTCCAACAGGGGGCGAGCGTAGTCCAACAGGGGGGCGAGCGTAGTCCAACAGGGGGGCGAGCGTAGTCCAACAGGGGGGCGAGCGTAGTCCAACAGGGGGGGGCGAGTGTAGTCCAACAGGGGGGCGAGTGTAGTCCAACAGGGGGGTGAGCGTAGTCCACCAGGGGGGGGCGAGTGTAGTCCAACAGGGGGCGAGCGTAGTCCAACAGGGGGCGAGCGTAGTCCAACAGGGGGCGAGCGTAGTCCAACAGGGGGGGGCGAGCCTAGTCCAACAGGGGGCGAGCCTAGTCCAACAGGGGGGAGCGTAGTCCAACAGGGGGGGAGCGTAGTCCAACAGGGGGGGAGCGTAGTCCAACAGGGGGGCAAGTGTAGTCCAACAGGGGGCGAGCGTAGTCCAACAGGGGGCGAGCGTAGTCCAACAGGGGGGGTGAGCGTAGTCCAACAGGGGGGGGGGGGGGAGCGTAGTCCAACAGGGGGGCAAGCGTAGTCCAACAGGGGGGCAAGCGTAGTCCAACAGGGGGGCGAGCGTAGTCCAACAGGGGGCGAGCGTAGTCCAACAGGGGGGCGAGCGTAGTCCAACAGGGGGCGAGCGTAGTCCAACAGGGGGGCGAGCGTAGTCCAACAGGGGGGGGCGAGCGTAGTCCAACAGGGGGGCGAGCGTAGTCCAACAGGGGGGCGAGCGTAGTCCAACAGGGTGTGGCGAGCGTAGTCCAACAGGGGGGGCGAGCGTAGTCCAACAGGGGGGGCCGAGTGTAGTCCAACAGGGGGGGGCGAGCGTAGTCCAACAGGGGGGGGCGAGTGTAGTCCAACAGGGGGGGGCGAGCGTAGTCCAACAGGGGGGGCCAATCGTAGTCCAACAGGGGGGGGGCGAGCGTAGTCCAACAGGGGGGGCCGATCGTAGTCCAACAGAGGGGGGCGAGCGTAGTCCAACAGGGGGGGCCGATCGTAGTCCAACAGGGGGGGGGGCGAGCGTAGTCCAACAGGGGGGGCCGATCGTAGTCCAACAGGGGGGGCCGAGTGTAGTCCAACACACTCCCGTGGGAGGGAGGAAACCTAGAGGGGAGACGATGGATGTGTCCCAAATCGCACCCTGTTCCCTATATAGGGCTCTGGTCTAAAGTAGTGTACTATATAGGGAATAGGGTCCTGGTCTAAAGTAGTGCACTATATAGGGAATAGGGTCCTGGTCTAAAGTAGTGTACTATATAGGGAATAGGGCTCTGGTCTAAAGTAGTGTACTATATAGGGAATAGGGCCCTGGTCTAAAGTAGTAGTGTACTATATAGGGAATAGGGCTCTGGTCTATAGTAGTGCACTATGCAGGGAATAGGGCTCTGGTCTATAGTAGTGCACTATATAGGGAATAGGGCTCTGGTCTAAAGTAGTGCACTACAGAGGGAATAGGGCTCTGGTCTATAGTAGTGCACTATATAGGGAATAGGGCTCTGGTCTAAAGTAGTGCACTATATAGGGAATAGGGCCCTGGTCTAAAGTAGTGCACTACAGAGGGAATAGGGCTCTGGTCTAAAGTAGTGCACTATATAGGGAATAGGGCTCTGGTCTAAAGTAGTGCACTATATAGGGAATAGGGTGCCATACAATGTTGATCTGGGGGCTAAACAGATATTCTGTATTAGTGAATACAGGATGGAAAGTGTGCTTTTTATCAAACCCCCTGATATACACACACGTCAGGTTGTAGAGGCTGGAGCTG